>NW_006768844.1:92499-321199 GCF_000204055.1 Melampsora larici-populina 98AG31 | reverse complement strand
TTCATTACCCTTCAGACCAGTCTGGAGTTGTAGTTGCTGGATTTGTAGCGCCTACATATGCAGGACTGCATGTAGGCGCTTATTTGAGCTGAAAATTGAATGTATGCGCTCATTTTTAAAAATGTAGGCATGGATTTGTAGCGCCTACATATGCAGGACTGCATGTAGGCGCTTGCAAATAGCGCCTACATTTCATTTTTTGAATGTAGGTGTAACCAAATGACGCGTACATGGGTTTTTTAACATGTAGGCGTCATTTTGGATGGTTTCCAGCGCCTACATAATAAATATAGGCGCTTCTTTGTGGGAAACACTCATGTAGGCGTAATTTGGCCAGCGCCTACATGGTTTTCTTGTGGGCTGCAAATAGCAACGGCCTTACTAACAGGTATCTAGTGACAGCCCAGGAAGTTTCATTTCAAATTTGTTTAGAACATATCACTACGCAACAACTGATAAAAACAATTATGCTCTAAATGTGTACCACAGATTCCAGAAGGAAAATATGCGGGGATGAGTCCAAAGCGAAGAATAGGATTTGAGGGGGATTGGCGCAAATTTCACTTTTAGTCAAATAGGACTGACTCAGTAGGCGGACAGATGAGGCTCACTTGTCGTTAGTCTCCACCGCCTGTGGTTTTTGCGCAGTGTTGCCGCCTGCGTTCTTCTTGTAGAAGTTATTTTTCTTCACGAAGGATCCCGACGTTCCCGAGCCTTCAGCTATTTGAGGATCTTTACCGGGCAACGAAGGGGGGACAGGAAGTTGAGTATTATCAAAACGACCCCAACTCCACAAAAACCAGCTGCTTACCATCTGCATGTTGGCCCTGTGACCTAAACCCTTTGTTTTGGGAGTAGGAGCCCTTCTTCCCAAACGATTTCCTGTTGCCTCCCCCTCGCTTACCGCGTTGGGTCAAAGAACCGGCACCGGTAGATTGAGATTTGTCTGGCTTTGCTTGGACTGAAGTGGACGGATCAATAACAGGTTCGCAACCGGTTGCAAAGTTGAAACCAAACTTGGCTTTACCGGGCGTGTATGGGTTATCTGTATAACCAAGGTCATTTTCCCTCTCCGCATCTTGCCTAGCTGTCTCCTCCACCAAGGGTTGTAGGCCATTAGGGACTTTTAACTTGTCTTTCAAGACCGATTTGCCATTGACTTTCTCTTTAACAAGCTTACGACGTCTAAAGATCACGGTTCGAATAGCCAGATGGTATCTGAGAGCGACCATCCAACTATTATGTTTCTTTTTCAAATTAGATACGATTGATTTGTGTTTCTCGACGTAGTCCGCGCAGTGCGTGTGACCGTGGATTTCCCTTGCATAACGTTCCTCAGGATTGCACATCTCGATAAACTCGCCGTAGGATATTTGTCGTTCTTTGGCTTTTTCAGAGGATTTTGACGAAGCTAATTTGGACTTCTTCCTTTCCTCCTCGTCCTGATCGTGCCATTCTTCAATGGACGATTTAACAAGAGCTTTTTGAAGCCTTTGTCCCAACTAGGGGGCAAATCCGGTAAGTCGGCAGAGGTAAAGTCAACAGCTCCGCACTCGAGTTCTGCTGCGCTGATTGCAGAGGAGTCATCCGTGGTAGGTGACTTGGAGGGGGTGGAGTCGGATGAAGAATCATCTGATTTCTTCGCTTTCCTCTTTTTCTTTGTTAGAACCATAAGCCCCATTGGTTCTTAAGCCCACGGGATGAAGCGTAGGCGGTTCTAGCGGTACCGGGGCACAAGGTGACCACACGCAAAGGCATGTGAAAAATTTTGCCCAGGCAAGAAGTTATCTCACGCCCTGCACAGAACATACGCCTATTCACCTTATTCCTCAACTCAGCTCAATCAAACAGTTACTCAACGCTCATCTCTCTCTCTCAGTTTTTGTGAATTAATTGAGTTTCTTTTCTCAGACCAAATCAAGATGTCAATGGCAGACAGGATATCCGCAGTAAACGCAAATCTGAGACAGACAAGAGGTTCTTTGGCATCACTAGGCGTACAACCAGGTCCGGGGTTAGAGGAACAGAAAAGGAGAAAGAAATCTGGAGCAGCGGAGGACAGGATAGCAGAAAGAGATGAAAGCGGAGGAGGAGTGCAATTGAATGAGGAAGGTGGTGAAGGAGCAGGTGATCAGCAAACTGGTTCTGGAGACCAACAAACGGGTCCTATCAATCACCAGACGGGCGGCGGTAATCAACAAGGAAGACCAGAAGAGCAAGGGGATAGGACGGAGTCGGATGACAAATCATGGAGACCAGGTGCGGATAAAGGGAAAGGCCCAGGAGGTGATGAATCAGAGGAGGATGAGCTATCGGAGGGAGGCAGCGCAAGCTTAGGTAAGAAGTCACTTCCATTGACTCACCTTTTTTGAAGTGGCCACCCCCCCGCCCTAGGCAGCACCGTTTAGAACCGGGAAAACAGAGCGATTGTTTGTGCCAAGAAGATGAAGCTACCGTAGCTTAGCCCAACATGGTTGGAGGGATGAACCCTGAGGTGGTCTTCCTAGAACTCGAGCTTACCCAGCTGGAAGAATAGGGCGCTAGAAGGGGGGGCAGCGTCAGGAGCAGACGGCCTAACGATCCCTGTACGAACAAGATGAATAGAACACTGACGCGTGTGTGATGGGTGTTGCAGCCGAAGGAGATCATTTGTTAATGACTCAGGCCCAAATAGACGAGTTGTATACCTCAGGAGACCCTGACAACGCGAACAAAGCAGCAGCGCTCTTAGCATGCTTCATGGACAGCTTGGTGGAGAAAACACAACGGTCAGCCTCAAGACAACTCACCAGCCAACCACCCAAACGTCGCCAGCAACACCAACGTGAGAATACGGGGATGCGACGAAGGAGTCCGAGTCCATACAATCTCATTCAGGAGAACTTGACGGAGTTGTCAGCCGAGCCAGAAGACACGGGTCGCTATCAAGCGGGGAAGCGCCTTAGACCACCATCCCCAATAGGTGAAGGAGCTGATGACAGAAAGAAGAGAGACCAGAAGGGTCAGTCAAACAAATCAGAAGCAGAACTGGTGGAGGCCTTGCTACTATCAGGCAAAGGAAGGATGGTTCTAGCGAACGGGGATGTTGTCGAGAACGGAAGGATCATAGTCCTAGATGATTCGAAGGAGATGGAAAAATCCCTACCACACCTCTCACCAGTCCTCTTAGTCTATTTGCAGACATTCAAAGCGTATATCCCGTTGTCGGTATTTGACCAAGCCTTTTTGGTCGAAGATGGAAACGCCTGGCAAACGAGGAAAGCCCCCTTGGCTGAGAAAATTATGGAGAATGGTGCAACGGTGAAGGTTTACGGAAACGAACCGCCAATGGAAGAGTTGACGATGCAGTATGAGCAGTGGTTAGATGCGATGACACTCTTCATCAAGTACGTCAGGCAAGAGGGGTGGGAGACTCAAGCAGAGCGGTTCAAAGGTCATACAGTAGTTAAAGTCTACTCTGTGCTACACCTGACTACGGGCGGCCCCGGGGCTGGCCCCGGGCCCAATTGTCAGGCATTTCTGATTTTTATTTTTTTTGGCATGGATTCAAAAAAACCCATGTACAAGGGTCAAGTAGTGGTTGGAAACTTTCTATACCCGCTATACGTGATGTGACTTTGTTACATTGTTTCCTGCTCTTTTTCTTGTCATTTCCTTAAAAATTCTTCTTGATCCTTTTGTTTACTTTATTTTTTTTCTCTACTTGTTTTTGTCTTGGCTTTTGTTAGAATGACCTTGTGAATGAGTGTGAACTTTCAAAATGAGGTTCATGATTGTGTAGGAATTCTTGAAAGTGAACAATAGCCCAAATATACATCATTGGAGGTTGAGAGATTAAAAGTGAGGGCAAACCAATATGGTTTGAGAACATGGTTGGGTTAATGAAGATTAACAAAGAAAGGATGTTATACACTACCATCAGAGTATCAAAAAGCTTCTCAAGGCAACTTGTGATACATATGCAAAGCTTGCATCACACCTGGGTCAAACACTTCTCCCTACAATCTACCCTGCTGGTAAGCCCGTTGGGTCTACCACAGGACCACTGACACATAGCTGGCCCCGGTCTGTGTAAGTCCGCATTGTCACGGACACTTAAGACTATAAGTACCTAGCTTGAGACCTTAAGTACTTGACTTAAGACCTTAAGTACTTGACTTAAGATTGTAAGTACTTGGCTTAAGACCGTAAGTACTTGGCTCAAGAACTTAAGTACTTGGCTTAGGACCTTATGTACCTAACCCAAGGGGCTTAAGTGCCTAGCTTATGCTTGGGCCCAAATGTTGACCATCTAGTGAAAAAAAAAATTATCAATGCCTCAGATGGTCCCAAGGAGATATAGATAGATTACACTTACTCTCCTTAATGTACTTGTCTAGTTATCAACTTAAAAGGTAGTCATTGAGGTAGTCATTTTTGATCTCAAAAACAAGATTTCATTTGGCTGGTTGGAAAGTAGTACAAAGTAGACGTTAACTACTGTAAGGTGGTAGTCATGGAGCTGAGGGAGAAAGTCGGCTGGATGGTGGCGTTGAGGTATTGTGTACGAGTTAGGCAGGGTTTGATGAGGATGACGGTAGATAAGAAGATCTACAACATTACGAAAGTTCAGTTGGTAATCTTGGAGGAGGTGAAGCAAACCTGTGAGAACAACAACGAGCGAGCATACCGGACCAATCCGTATGCACCAGGCGGACCAAAAGCTGACTACAACCCCGAAACGGGACTGCCGAGAACGGACCAAGCATTGAAGAGGGGTAGCACCTCCTACGAAAAAGTGGCCTCCTCATCTTACTCGAGATCTTCAGCTTACGAGAACGCCAAGAAGACAACAGAAGGGTGGCTGCCGGACGATGAGTACCGCGAGAAAAAGGCAGCAGAACGGCGGAACAGGTCAAAACGCGACTACGATAGGAACAATCGAAGGGGTAGACGAAGCCCAGAACGGTTGAATGATAGACGTGATGATTGGAAAGAGCGCCAAGCTAGTCCTAATAGAGGAAACAATCATGGTTATGAGACCAAGCGTAGCAACCACTACGGTAAAAGAAGCTAGGGAGTTTTTACCAACGAGGACATGAAATGAATGCTACGTGTCGATGAGTCTGTCACCAACCCCCAAAAGAAATAGCCCCTTGCTGTTTTTTCTTCCAAGCCGTGAGAGAGTTTGAGTGCCTGATGAGAGTCCGTTTTTCTGAAATTGCCCACAGCCTTGCTGAGATGCCTAGGTTGGAAGTAAGGAACAACATAAGCCCACTGAGCCTACAAATATCCGCCCAGCAGCATAGCACAAGGAAATCAAATTCACCTCAAAGGAGGTGGCCTTCCAAAAGCGGTTGTGGGATGAACCTGGAAGTGTGGAAAAGAGAGCTTAGAGGCGCTGGAATTTTAGAGGAAAATCGAGACATACTTAGGAGGCTGAGAGAAGGTTTCCACCAGGGTATACCTGAAGAGCGAATAGGAAACCTACAATACTACTGCCCGCCGAACCACTCTTCAGCCTTGGAAGCAAGGAAGGAAATCGAAGAGAACTTCAAAAAAGAGCTGGAGGCAGGGTGAATGTACAGACCGTTTCCTAAAGAGGAGGTGTACAATAGACTGGAATTTTTTAGGACAAGCCCGCTAGGTGCAGTGATAAACGGGGATGGAACTCTGCGGCCAATCAACGACCTGTCGTTTCCTAAGAATGATTCAAAGATAAAATCAGTAAACGCTAAAGTGGACAAGGAGGAATTCACAACTTCCTGGGACAATTTAGACAGAGTGGCGGTGTTTCTATTGGAGGTAGACGGACCAGTCCTTTTAGGAATATATGACTGGGCTCACACGTATAGACAAATTCCAACATTGATGAGCCAGTGGCCTTTCTTGATGCTCTTGGACTTTGAGGGCGGAATCCTCCTTGACACAAGGATAACGTTCGGGGGAGTTGCGGGCTGTGGAACCTTTGGGCAAGTGGCAGACGTGTGGAAACAAGTGATGCAGTCGAGGTTCGGATTCCTAAGGGCGTTCAGGTGGGTAGACGACACCCTGTTTGTGAAAAGAGCAGATGGATCAAACAACACCAAGATGACCGATGTGGTGAAGCTCAGCGAAGAAATGGGAGTGGTATCCAACACGAAGAAGTGGAAGGAATTTGACTATGAACAAAAATATTTGGGTATGATTTGGAATGGAATGGAAAAGACAGTACGCTTACCTCAAGACAAGATCGTAAAACAGCTCAGCCAAATACGGGAATTCCGGTCAGAAGGCAGTGTGAACTATAGAGCGGCAGAAAAGATGGTGGGTAGGATATACCACTTAACTTCAATCTACCCACAACTCAGATGCCATTGCATGGCACTATACCACTGGATGGCAGAGTGGAAGAATAGGTTAGCAAAACGCAACATACCAGAGGAGATCCTAGAAGACCTAGAGAGATGGACTAGAACTCTTACTTTGGCAGAACCGCGGCGACTGATACCAAGGAAAGGAGTAGTGAACATCAGTTGGGTAGGAGATGCCTCGACGTCGTATGGGATAGGGGTGATTGTTGGAAAGAAGTGGGCAAGATTCAGGTTGAGGTCAGGCTGGAACGAGAGATTAGAAGACGGCTCCAGAAGAGAAATAGCCTGGGCCGAAACAGCCGCAGTTAGACTAGGGCTGATGATGGTAGTTGACCTGATGGAAACCAACGGACGGGATTTCTTAGTCTTAACAGACAACGTTGTAACGGAAGGTGCCATTCGTAACGGGAAATCAAAAAATCAGTGGGTCAATAGGGAATGGATAATGATCCAAGACGAGTTGTTGAGGTTGAACTGTTGTGTTACACAGAGAAGGGTAGTGTCAAGCAACAATGCGGCCGACCGGCTTTCAAGAGGCCTAGATTGCTCGAAACACGTGAGAGACATGGTACACGTACGAGTTCCAAGAGACCTACGAGATTTGATAAGCCAAGAATGAGAGCCACCCCACCAGAAATTCATCAAAGCAAGCGTTAGGGATGGAAAGCCGGCCTTGAAATCAACAAGGAAGGAACTTACCATGTCATTTCAAAAATGCGAAGAATACAACGAACTCAATTGCAGGTCAACATGCAGCGCTGAGCGGCTGGGCAGAAGGGACGTTGAAGGGGTATTCCAGTGGGATGGCGAAGTTTATCGAGTTTAAGGAGAAGACGGCCAGAGGTTTTGATGAAGATGCTATAATAGAAGATGAAGATGTCTACGCATTCATAGTTTGGGCGGGAGAATCAAAGGTGGAAGTGGAAAACGGTCCAAAGAGGGTGGTGACATTGACGACGATCAAAAAGTATTTAGATGGGATCTGTGCGTGGCACATGGTCAAGCACACTTCGAGACCAACAGCGGATAAAGAAGTGGTGTCGTTAATGTTAACGGCAACAAAACGGAACAAAGAGGAAAAAGCTTTACTAACGAATAAAAAGCCAATCATGATCAGCCAGCTCTTCGAGTTCTTCAAACACGCACAAGGTAAGACACCAGAATTAGAGTTAGCAGCCTCGGTGTCAGTGATAGCGTTCTGGGGTATGGCACGCCTGGGAGAACTCCTCAGGGTGAAAGTTGCAGACGGTGCGCTGTTGAGGAGGCACGTTGAATTTGGCGAGAGGGAAGGAACAAGGTTTGCAAGATTACATTTGAGGAGGGCGAAGACGGCGAGAGGCGGAGAAATTCAAGTTATTCACCTACAACAACAATTCAATGTGTTAGATCCTGTAGCGGCGTTAGAACGAGTACTCAAGGCAGACCAAGGGGTGGACAGAGATGACTTACTGTTCTCATGGACAAATGGATCAAACAGAAAAACATTGTTGAAACCAAGGTTTGTAAGACTTTTAGAAGAAGTGTGGGGGAAAGCGAGTTTAGGAACTTGGTCCGGTCATTCCTTTAGGGTAGGGGGAGCGTCGGTACGGTATAACCTAGGAACGCCAATGAAGAGGATAGCAAATCAAGGAAGATGGAAGTCCTTAACGTACTTGAGATACCTTAAATCTTACACAGAAGAAGAGATCACAGAGACAAGAAGATTCTTGAAGGCGCTAGATGAACGTAGACCAGTAAATAGAGAAGAGTGAAAGACGCAGTGCGGTGTAAATGAAGTTCTCGTCCTCGAAATGAAATCAATCGTGATCCTGAGTGCGCCGATTACGCAGACAAGGGATGAGCGTGAGTTGGATATACAGTTGAGCGCTGATCATGCGAGTGAATGAGCAGGTGGCGTCATTCAAGCGCAAACCTTAATTACAGGGCACCCATAGGGGTCTCGTTGTTTGGGGTGAGCCTGGGTGGCTAGGCGCCGAGCCCGGCTGCCAAGTTTAGGGGACCCGAGGCTTTGACCGAACGACAAGATGGTGTGCTCCTTCAGGGGGGTGGGTGGGACTGTTGGTGCGAGGCCGACTCGAGGAGATTGGTTCAAGAGAACCAACTCGAGGCATGGCTTTGCCACTTGCCCAAACCCGGTCCTTCTGTCTATTGAAGCAAGAAGGGTCAATGGGGGGAGCTCCATAAGATAGAGTACCTGAAAGGTCCGGGTTATCACCAGATCTGAGGAAGGAGACCACTCCTCAGAGTTCTACCGTGGATATCCCTCCTCCGTGGCTGATTGAGGAGTGGGTAGATCTGGAGTGTTTCTTCGGCTTCTTCCGTGGCTCTTCAGCATCCGAGGAATCCGAAGAAGATGGAGGACCCTCGCTGTCTTCCAATGACTTGCGTTTGGACTTGGAGTCCAAGGGTGTGTGTTCCACCACCTGAGCAGAGATTTGTGGCGCCTTGTTCAAGGACTCTGTCACTAGACCCTCATTGGATTTGTTCGAAGTCGCCTGAGCGACTGCTGGTGGAGGGGGACCCGGAATATCCAGATGTACTGTGCATTTCAGTACAGCCTCCACCTTAGCCAGAGCTACGCTAACTTCTTCGGCAGTGCCAAATTCTACCGTGTGGTTCAACTCATCCATGATTGACACACCCTGTTGGGGTGTACCATTGTTCACTTCCGAGGAGGGAACTATTGACAAAAATGCGAACCCGAAGGCAGAACCAGGAACTAAGTCAGTACAGAACTGAACATATTGAATTTCTGGTTCATGAAAAGATAGATGTTGGTGCTGATAGCAGCCCCCCTTACGGGTGTCCTTTCCTAGAGATCGGAATCCGACTCTTTGAGGTGCGCGCGTATATCGCGACCTGAAAAGACCAGTCTTAGACCACATCTCATCTATATATATGAGTTATGTGTTGTCTAAACAGACTCTCAACAAAGAAGGCGCCATAGGCAGCACTTCCTGTGGTCCATACAAAATGAGAGCGCTACTTGCTGCATCTCTGAAGGGAACCCGGGGGAAACCTAATACCGGTGCTGTAGGCAGCCAGAGGCCAGAAGAACGAAGTCTGGAGGCCAAGAAAGAATTCGGGAATAAGATCAACTAACCCTTGATTCGGCTATTCTTTTTGAAGCTAGGAGCTAGTGAGCCATCTTGCAACGCTCTCTTCTTCCTTTTCTTCAAGGCTGAATTGAAATCTCCAGAGACATCTTCCACTTCCGAGGACTCGTTGTCCCCTTCTTCACCATTGGTGATCCCCGATCCTTCTCCCGTACCCGGCTGTTCGATGGGGTCGCCATTGTTATCCGCATTAGTGGTTCCACCAGTTGACATGCCGTCGGGTAGCTGATTAATCGACGAGCTTCCCAGGAATTGGAAGGAATGCGGAGCACGGGAGCCTGCTCGTTTCGCCCTATCCTCAGCTTGGATTCTTTCTTTTTCTGCTTGCATCCTCTTCTTTTCCTCAGCTTCTAGATGCATCTTTAGATACACCAATAAAGGTACGCTTTGGTGGAAGCGTCCACAATGTGTGAAACTGACACGTGAAATACTTATTTACATGTCACCCGCGGGGAGGAGGTCGAGTAAGGAAATACACAACCCTTTTCCTATTTCGACTCACTCATCCCGCTCAGTAGTTTCGTACACAAGTTTGTGGTATCTAATAACTCAGTCTCCTTTTCGATCTCTCTTTAAAGTTCACTTTAAAAACTTTTTCGTAAACATTTCAAACGTATCAAATCAAAGTTTCGAATAAAAAGGAGATATCACAAGAATCGAAAAAAGACAAGAAGTTTTATAGAACATCAAGAAATAACAAAAGAAGAAGAATGTCATTTCAAAATGAGATAATTCAAACAGAAGCAAACTTACATCAAAGATTGACGAGAGCAGCAGCAGCAACTACGGGAATAAGACCAGGAAATCGACTGGTAACTCCAAAACGAGGAGCTAATGCGGCTAGACGCCGAAACGTTGGAAGTCGTGCGTCAATAAGGACACCTTCGAACAATGGAAGTTTAACTGGAAGAAGACCTAGCGGACTTAGAAGAGCGAGAGAGGAGCAAAGGAGAAGAGAGAGAGAGGAATTAGCTAATCAAGGAAGTCAAGGAAGACACGATCAGAACTTAGGAGAAGATGAAGAGTGGGGTGGAATTGAGGGAGTAGAGGAAGAAGAGGAGGGAGGAAGCGAGGGTAGCGAGATACAAGATCAAAACTTACTAGGTGAGCAACACTTATATGATCAGTCTATTAGTCCAGTCATCACCTTCCTTTTCAGGCTCCATCATCACCTCTCTTTTCAAAATCCTTTTTTCATTTCGTCTCATTTATCCCACTACCGAGAAACGTCGTCGAAAAACTGCTTAATTAAGTCGATAAAGAGACTAGTGCATAGGTGGTGTGGTGTACAACACAAAGCATCCTCATTAGCATTAGTCAGTGAAGATGTATAACAGTAAATAAGTAACGCCATAAGGCAGAAAAGTGAAGGGTGTAAAGAGAAATTATGTTTTGTTGTTGTTTTTGTTTTTCTGTCTTCATCCAGTTCCAAGCTAAAGTACGGAAAACTCGGTATAAGGAGAAACATAGCCTGGCCTGGCTCAGAATAGGTGCCCAGCCAGGCCCGGCTTACAGTAGGTGTCCAAAAAAGCCTGGCACGGCTCATAATAGTAGCCCAGCCTGACCCGGCTAACAATAGGCGTTCAAAGGGATATATCCCACACGATCATGGAAGAGAAATACCCCGCCTTTAGTATCTCAACGAGGAAAAGGAAATGGATACTGATTCAATAGAAACGCACCTCTGGTTTGGAAATATCTTAGAGTCGAGAAGAACCACGATAGGCGCATTGATCCAAGAAGCGTACGGTCGAGGCGACGATGTGACGGCAACAGCTTTGTTGAGCCTATTAGACACAGAACCAAATCAGCCAAAGAAGGACACGAATTACGTGTTAGACGAGGAGGAAACAAACTCAAAAGCCTCAGGAGAGACGTCGGTAGCCTTCGTAAGAGAAGTAATCCCACTCCCAAAGGCAAAAGCGGCAGAGAACCTCGTACTACCTTTACCGCCACAACAAGCTACCGCCCAAACAGCTCAACCCGGCCTGACGGACGACACAGCAACCGATAGGTCAACTTGGTTTGAGGGAGCTTCATCGAAAGAGGAATCAGACAAGGCTTACGCGATAATGACCTCAAAGAAAGGAACCTTGGAAATGGAGAATGGAGACATTGTTCATAATGGTCGAATTCTGAAAGGCGGAGACCCTCAGATGAAAGAGTCGTTGGCACCTCTTTCCCCAGGATTGACGATTATTCTAAAAGGACTCACTTCTTATATTCAGTTAACTGTATTCGATGAAGAATGGCTCATAAAAGATCAAAAGGCATGGTCGACAAGAACTACAAAGTCCAATAAGAAAGAGTCAGGAGAGGCGAGAATATACGGAGGAGAAGCACCTGTCGAAGAACTTACAATTGATTTCGAGGTATGGAACGACTGCATGGAACTCTTTTGCGGTCATCTAGTGGCATGCGGATGGAAGCCAATTGCGGAAAAATTCAAAGCACATGTCGCGGTGGTCAAGAAATTACGGAAAGATTTCGGTTGGATGGTAGCGCTAAGGTATTGTCAATTGGTAAGACAAGGGGTAATGCGAGAGACTGTCGACAAATCTATAGGAAATTATGCCGAGCTTCAAGAAACATTGTTAGTAGAAGCAAAGACAGTCGCTGAAAGCTTTAACAAGCGTCATTATAAGACGAACCCGTACGCACCCGGAAGGCCTAAGGCAAACATCTGCCCTTTGACAAACAGACCAAAAACAAACGCAACAAACAATACCTCGACAGTAACCTCTTCAGAAAATTGCTACGCTTCCACGAGCTCATACAGAGGGAATGGAAAAGGAGGTAAAGGAGGAGGTGGTTATAAAGGAAGGTACGACGATGGAAGAAGTCGTAATCATTGGAGGAAGGAAGATCGTTATGGCTCGGACAGGTATGCTAGTCATAGAGACAAAAGCAGAAGCCCTGATCGTCGTGACAAAAATGGAAATCCCGTGAAGGGAAGGAAAGCGTGAGCCAATAAGTCCAAGTGGCGGAATGTTGTGCTGAAATACCTGCAATGAATCCCATGAAACAAGCCCCAAAACAGAGAGAAGTTCAGAACTAACATGCTTGACTGGTTTTGATTTGCCAAAAAGGGAAAGTTCCCCTTTACATGAGTATTATGATCATCCCATGTTAGAAGCCACATTTAGAATGCCCTCACCCTTTATCAAACCTACAGACCCTGAAACCCTGTCATGCCTCGATCCAAATCAGAACTCGCTGTACGTCGAGCCAGATAAGAAAGGCTCACACGAGCGAAGTAATCTAAAGAGAGATGATGTGTCAGCACCACGAGGAAGAGTTTGGCCGACCAGACCTTCTTGCAAGATGAACATACCAATGTGGAAAGAACAATTGTGGAAGTATAGAATCAAACACAAATACAAACATATCATCCGAGGTTTTGAGTTAGGCTTTGACCAGGGGATACGAAACGCAAAAGTGAGAGGAATGAAATACTTCTGCCCGGAAAATCATAAGTCAGCTTTCATGGCAAAAGAGAAGATTGAAGAGAATTTCAGACAAGAAGTAGAGAAGGGGCGGATATTCGGTCCGTGGACCAAGGAAGAAGCTTACGAAAAAGTTGGCTTTTTCAGGACAAACCCTCTAGGCGCCGTAGTAAACGGCGATGGATCCTTTAGACCAATCAGCAATTTATCTTATCCAAAGAACGATCCTGAAATTGAATCGGTGAACTTTTGGGTGGATAAAGACGATTTTGAGACAACGTGGGATGACTTTAGAACAGTGGCTTGGTTTTTCACGACTCATAATGGAAAGGTAGTGCTCGGTGTGTTTGATTGGGCCAAAGCCTATCGACAGATACCGGTAGCGATGGACCAGTGGTGGTTCTTAATGGTACTTGACTTCAATAATCGTGTTTATGTGGACACTCGAGTTCAGTTTGGTGGCGTAGGGGGTTGCGGTACTTTCAGACAAGCGGCTGAAGCTTGGAAAGAGATAATCATGATCAGGTTCAATCTACTTCAAGGATTTAGGTGGGTAGACGATACCTTGTTCGTCAAACCAGCGGACGGATCGAATCCAACGACAATGCGACAAATAGCCGCCGCAAGTGAAGAATTAGGAGTAGAGACCAATGAGAAAAAATGGCGTGAATTTGATTCAGAGCAGAAATATCTCGGTTTTGTATGGAACGGAGAAAATAGGACGGTCAGACTTCCAGAGGAGAAAATTGAACTACGGATGGATCAAATACGAGAATACGCACAACAAGAAAAGCAGTCATTTAAAAACACAGAGGTATTAGTGGGCCGGCTGAATCACATCACCTTTGTCTTTCCGCAAATGAGGGTTTACACATCAGCCATATATAGAATGATGAAAAATTGGGGAAATAAATTTGCCTTGAGACACTTACCAGAGGAGGTCAGAGAAGACCCAAAGATATGGTTATGTACCTTGAGAAAGGCAGATCCGCTGCGGGTAATTCCAAAACCGGAGGTAAGGAACGTTGGATGGGTGGGTGATGCATCAACATCCTATGGAATAGGCGTAATAATTGGGAAAAGATGGACTCAGTTCAAATTAAAAGAAGGGTGGAGAGAAAAAGACAGAAACGGGGACAAACGCAGAATTGCTTGGGCCGAAACGGTAGCCATCCGACTTGGGTTACTAACGATAGAACAATTAGAACAAGTCAAAGGAAGAAATTACCTAGTATTGACAGACAACACGGTAACGGAAAATGTGATTATCAACGGAAAATCAAAAGACTCATTAGTTAACGCAGAATGGAAGAATATCCAAGAAAGGTTACTGACAAAACAGTATGCCATAACGGCAAAACGAGTAGTTTCGGCAGATAATGCTGCAGACGCTCTCTCAAGAGGAAAGATATCTAGAAAGAAGAAGCAAGATAAAATGTGGATAGACCTACCTGCAGATTTGCGGGTGTTCCTAGAGCAAACGTAATGATAATGAACTTTGGTCGCCTTTTTTCCAAGTCTGAGCCCAAAAAAGGGGAAAAGATACGATTGAGTTGCCCTACTTACCGCGTGAGAACCCTGAGATATTCATAAGAAGATGATTGAGCCTTGAGGAGCCCATAAGAAGCGCATATGAGATGTAAAGGAAATGACGGAAGGCGGATTGGAAGGAAGTCCGAACCGTCGCGTGAGTTTCAATTCAGAGGGTGAGCAGCGGAAACTGTTTGCCAATTCTCAAAGCAAACGTTCCAGACCATTAGCACCATCCCAATCTATGCCTCGCGAAAAAACGAATAATCGCAAAGCAACGAGATCACCATATGACGTACCAGGTCATTTCGGGAAAGCGGCTTGAAAGTCAACGCATCCTGGGGCGCATCTAGCGGTTGGAAGCTGGGCAAGAACAACTCTATCGGGTTATTCATCCGGTTTGTCGAAGTACATAGCTTACATTGAATCGACAGGGAAAGAGTTCGACGAAAAACAACCTATAGGAAAGAAAGATATATATGGTTTTATAACATGGGCAGGTAGAACAAAGGTCGACATACCTAATCCACCTAAGAAACCGATTACGGCGAAGACCATCGATAAATACCTCGATGGGATCAACGCCTGGCATATCGTCAAGCATCTCCGCGCAATTCAAGTCGACAGAAATATAATAAAGATGTTGTTACGCGCTACTAAACGAGAGGAAGAAGGAGTTGTGCTGGAATCAAGCAAGAAACCAGTAAAAGTTCAGCAACTGTACCGCCTATTAGTCGAATCATATGGAAAGTCGGACTTACAAGACCTAGCAGTGAACATCGGCTTAATCGCCTTCTGGGGTATGATAAGGTTGGGTGAAATCTTTAGAACAACGAAATTAGAAGGAGCGTTGCTTAATCATCATGTAGAGTTCGGGGTGTCAGAGAAAGGGAGGTGGGCAAGATTACACTTAAGAAAGGGGAAGACGGCAGGTCCGAACGAGATTCAAGTTATTCACCTTCAATCCCAACCGTCGATCCTGGACCCGGTGAAAGCTCTGGATCGAATCATACGCATGAATCCAGAGAAGGGCAGAGAAGCGTTCTTGTTTCAAACAAAGGATGGTATTTTGACGAAAAATTCCTTTATAAAAGGAGTAGAGAAGGTTTGGGGCAAGGCTTCGTTAGAGAAATGGTCCGGCCATTCGTTTCGGGTTGGAGGTGCGTCCCTAAGAGTGAACTTAGGGACTTCAGAAAAGACAATTAAAAAAGTTGGAAGATGGAAATCTGAATCCTTCAGACGTTACGTTAAAGAATTCTCAGACGAAGAAACGAGAATGACAAAGTTGTTTTTAGACGCTATAAGGTTGACAGATTAAACTTTGGAGATGGGGAAGGAATGAATGGGTGATCATGCAGGTTTACAATTAAAGTTTTGCCATTCCATGACCCACGTGCTCATACAGAACACGGATCCTCAAAGATCAAAGAGTACAAGTTAAGCCGGCAAATATCCCGTCATGCCGTTTGGGGGGTTGTCCGCTTGGCCAAGGACGGCATGGTCGTACCATCCCAACCTCGGTTCAGGGGACTCGGACAACCACCCCCCAGAGGAAGAGGAGGTGTGAGTGCTCAAGCTAACAGCAAACGTTGGTTCGGACAAACCAACGTTGGTTGAAATAAACCAAAAAGTTGGTTTCGTGCAACCAAAGATTTGGTTCACGAAAACCAAATTCGAGCTTGGGTAGCGCACTTTCCCAAATAACCCTTACCTCACCACGTGGCAAGGTAAGGGTAAGGATGGTGATAATATAACAACTCAATTTATGAGTAAGTTGATATTTACCATAATGATAATAATATTACTATGTTACGTAGAGTGATCTAAAAGAGTGGATTAGATACACCAATAAAGGTACGCTTTGGTGGAAGTGTCCACGATGTGTGAAACTGACACGTGAAATACTTATTTACATGTCACCCGCGGGGAGGAGGTCGAGTAAGGAAATACACAACCCTTTTCCTATTTCGACTCACTCATCCCGCTCAGTAGTTTCGTACACAAGTTTGTGGTATCTAATAACTCAGTCTCCTTTTTGATCTCTCTTTAAAGTTCACTTTAAAAACTTTTTCCATCCCACCCACCCTACAATGGGATAACCATCCTTTTGATCAGGGTGCTGCTCAAGCTAACAGCAAACGTTGGTTCGGACAAACCAACGTTGGTTGAAATAAACCAAAAAGTTGGTTTCGTGCAACCAAAGATTTGGTTCACGAAAACCAAATTCGAGTTTGGGTAGCGCACTTTCCCAAATAACCCTTACCTCACCACGTGGCAAGGTAAGGGTAAGGATGGTGATAATATAACAACTCAATTTATGAGTAAGTTGATATTTACCATAATGATAATAATATTACTATGTTACGTAGAGTGATCTAAAAGAGTGGAGATGCAATTTATTCTTAGCTGCTACGAGTTTTTCTTTTTGAGTTGACTCCATGATATCAAAGAAATGATGACAAGGAATATCTATAGAAGGATATATAAAGATTCTGAATAGAGAGAGAAGATGTTCGAAATTTTTCTAAGAGCTAGAAGAGTAGAAAAAGGCACAAAAAAGATAAGAAGGTGCTGATGAGGGGGCAGAAGTGAGAGAAGAAGCTGAAGTGGAAGAGGAAGTGAAAAATTTTCTCTTCTGTTTCAGAATAATTCTTCCCATGTTACGGGCCCCGTCTACTGGGACCGTGAGTTGCCCCGCACCTGTTTATCCCGCCCCCTACGTTTACGTAATGGACTCTAGGCCTACCGTCGCAGGCTTAGGGTAAACTAGCAATCTTTGGATCGAGCGGATGTTGAGTTTTCCTTGTACCCTTGAGGTACAACAGTGTCATCTTAATTTTACCTTCACGTTTTGGTGTCGGTACAGTCTTTGAAGGTTTTGGTTGGAGAACAGCTTTTTTGATTGGAGGATTTGGCCAGTTTGTCCAATTCTTTGTAGTTCAGATGTGTACAAGTTCCTCAGCTTGGCAAGAGCTAAAATCAGTAGAGTTGGAGCTTGACAATTGTTGAACAGGTCCGGGAAAAGATAAAGCTGCTGGCAAGGTCACAACGTTTGACATGAATAGGTGGGCTGGAAGTTCATTTGGGTTGGCTGTGTTAGGAATCAGCGGCTGGACAGATTGTTTGGGTGCTTGAAGACTTGAAGAAGCAACAACTTTCAAGGTATTCAAAGATAAAGCTAAAGGTGTCCTTGAACATGCGCTACAATGTATACCTTCAAGATATTTATAAACTACTCCACATAAGTGACAGTATGGAAATTCACAGTTGGTTCCGTTATGAGCTTTGCGCCATTGACAACAACCACAGTTTGGATCTGTCTTAGGTCTCAGTGGGAAGTCGTGTCCACAGTCAGGACATGGTGGTTGGCTGTCCATCGAGGAAAAGGTATTCATTTGAGAGGATGGCTTGTGTCTGAGAATTCCCTTGGATGAGAGTTTGCTCAAGAAGGAAGAGTTTGGGGGTTTAAGAGACGCCTAGGTTCCGGGGACAACACCGCAAGCGCTACGCAACGCAATGGATTTCAACCTATTTCCATTGCGTTGCGCAGTCAGCGCATTATCACGCTACGCAACCACTCCGCAATGGGGTGTTTTTTTTCTAACTTGCCGTTGCGGAGCGGTTGGGCAAATATTGCGGAAAATGCGCAATATTGCCCTATTTCCGCAATATTTGCCCTAAATAACCGTCAAAAACCGACCGCAATTGCGGTGCGGGTTTCTGACCAAGGGGTTTTTTGAACCCGGATTGCGGAGCGCTGGCACCGCACTATATTGTGTTGCTATTGCGGCGCCCAAAAGCGCTACGCAACTGCACCGCAACTGCAACATAGTGCGGTGCTCTTGCGGTATTGCCGGGGAGGGAGGATGGACATATTTCTGCAGGCAGTCATTGAATTTGCATGACAAGGCAAGGGGCAACTACGCGGAGTTCACTGGTATGCTAGGCCTTTGGTACAAAAGAACCATTATAAACCATCTTTAGTAGTGAAGATTTGGCCTACAATAGCCATGATGATCTTTGAGGATGCATTAGATGGGATTATGATTGAACTTTGAGGCAATTGGAAGTGAGTCATGTTTTCACTGGTCACAAACTCATAACTCACAAATCACGAATCACAAAACGTCAAGTTACAAAAAGGGGTGGCGGCGATTTTGCCTCGGGGCCACCATAAAAAGGTGATCCAATCTGCTGAGCGAACCTTTCCAGCTGAAGCATCTCCAAAGATAGGTGAGGGCCAATTGAGCCAAGGTGGAATTTTAGTATGTTTTATAACCCAGCGTATCTTAGAGAGATCTTGTGATGAAAAGTAACAGGTGTCAGATGTTGAGTCAGGGTCAACTTGAATCGGATCATCAATTTCCATGAGAGCATCTTGCAACGAACGCAGGTTGATTCCTGAATCTGAGTCTGGAGGAGAAAACTGTTCATCTGCTCGTAGTTCTTCGTAATGATCTTCGTTGAAGTAGTCTTCAGTTAAAGGTACATTGTATTCTGTGGGTTTCTGGTCCTTGAGCTCCAGAGCAACATCCTTCAGACACCAAACCCGAATTGCATGCCAAGATAACATACCCAATAAAAGATGCATGGGTTCGACTACAGTAAACATTGTTGAATCCCAGTAGCTGAGCTCGTTTAAGATTGACCACCGAACTCCATATGTCTTGATCAACTCACACCACGCGAAAATTAATATTTTCCGGGCCGAAAAGAAATATTCCGGGAATTATATTTTCCGTTGCCTAGTGAATCTCAGTAATTTACGTACTGATATTCTGCAATCATCTGTGCTCATCATGGTTTCAAAATTTTGAGCCTCTACGGCTTGTCATGAACTCGCGCATACAAAAGCAAATGCCGAGATGATGATCCAGTGCTGGAATGATCTTTGAGCTTGCAGCCACACTCACATCCTTTGTGAGCACTTTCTTAGATGTTGTTGTAGTAGAGCATGAGTCATGGAATACAACGCAACGGAAGAACAAAAGAGAAAATATTGCAACAAATGGATTTATCCCGGAGCGACTCAATTCGTAATGATCGCTTGATCACATAGAAGGTACGTCAGTCCCAACATCCTTTGAGACCGACCAAATAAGTCAACAAATTTGAGTTTGAGTATATTGAGATGTGTTATCTGTAGTAGGGATCCGATCTACACCCTTTTCATGATACCAAAACAACCCAAATATGATCCCCACTACAGTGATTTCTTCATCATTCTCCTTTTATTCGTTCATGCATTATTGAAAAAGATGCCCCCTTGAAAATATCTAATCATACTCGAGGGTTCTAGGATGAAAGTTCCTTGATTCTTACAAGTTGGCATCAACGATACATATATATATACATACATAACCGCCTCAGAATTAGTTAGCTTTGGATTCAATCTCAAAAATATTACTTTATTGCCAAAATCATACCCTCCAACATATTTAATCAATTCCTTCCTCTCTCGGAAGACTGTAGTGTCTACAATCCTCATTTTCATTGTCTTGACCGATCTACTGCTTACCCCAAACTTGCAGTAGTCGCACTGGTTATCAAGTTATATCCACATGTGTGTATAAGCTATCTGATTCTGTGCTCTTCAATACGCTCGCATATCAACTTATCCCTCTGTTGCTACCCTTATAGATCCTTCAAGATTTTCCTCCGATCTAAGATGTCAGGCAATTCTCGTAAAAATCCAGGTTCAGCGGTCCCTAAACTCAAGCTCAGCGCATCCGGAACCGCTAAGGAAGGAAAGCCGAACGTTAATGTAATGCCAGCTCAAGGTGAGATCACCTCGCCACCAGGAAACTCTTCCCGCCGCGCATCTGGACCAGAATCACCTACCCAACGATTCAACAATAATGCGACCAACCCCTCGAAAGGCTCTGATCTCAGAGACCATCCATTATATCACAAAGTCCAAACACTCCCGAACGAATTGAAACCATTCTTGTGTCATGATTGGAAGAAGAACAGAAAATACAATCTCACGAAGCTCAAATATTATTCAATCTTGTATCATTTCAACACCGCAACAACTGCACGTCCAAATATTAAGAAAGAACTATTGGAGAATCAGTTCAAGACCAAGTTACTACCCCAATTACAACCATTCTGTACGCCACCTCCATCAAACGACGAAATGGACACTGACGATGATCAGGAGGATTTTGATCCACTTCACCGGAGCACGACTATTGCCATGCTTGTGAATACTATCCATAGCATAAACCCCACCGTCAACGTCTCTTCGGTCGCACTCAAGGACAAGGTGCTTGTTCTTTACAAGCATTATGTCAATCCGGATCTCCCATTCCATCAAAACTCTAGCTACACGGCCATACCACGCACTGTCAAGTCGAAATTTGTATCGAAACTTAGCACCCAGGCCATTTGACATGCCCTCCAATGCCGACACCCCGAATTGTTCCTGAACACTCCAGTCTTGCGACTATCACATTACATTAGTCTATACAGATTATTCATAATAGAGGAAGACCGAAAAACAGACGAAGAAGCCTTGGTTGAGGGCTATCACTATTGGATCATCAAGGACTTGCTTCCAGAGCCTACCAAGCGTACGTGAGAGAGGATCAATGGCTTGTACGTTTGATTTCCCTTGGATAGTACCTCAAGTAAGCAGCTACTAATTGTCACAAAAACCAGATTCTCTTTCTTTAGGTGTCTCAGCAATTTATGACACGTCAACTTCTTTACCCTCAATTATCCAAATTACCGAGCGTATTCAATTTACACATATAGGAATGATTCTTGTTTTCAAGAAAGCTCTTGCCCAATTGTCTTGGATGTTACCAATCCGGGACGGACAAAGGTTTCTCTTCCTTTTATTGTACTTTTATGTGTTCTATCCCTGTATAAGCTCTACCTACAAAAAACCTGTGAAAAAATGGAATGTAATTTGGTAAGTCCTGTTGTTTGTTGCAGGATAGGCTTTTGATCAACCTCATTATAAGATTATGTCCCAAGAATGTCGCTGTCTTGTTGGTTTATCATAAAATATTAAGGATTCTATGTCTTCTCACATAACACCTTCAATCGAACCCAAATCTATCAATTACATTCATATCTTGTTACAACATTCAATCAATAGTCACTCAAATCTGAAGAATGTATCTCGTTTTGACTTGTAATTCCTTTTCTTTCTTTCTCAATCGGTATCACATTCAGCGGAGATTATATGTACACATTGTCATCTACATTCATCACTTGATTCTCCTGACCCCGTTTATCACGACTGAAGCGAGATGAGACAACAATATGTGTTGTAATAATGAACTGATTTGAGAACATCACTCAAGTCATTGCTATTTACCTTGGGTTAAGCTAAATATATTTGAAGCCACATATATCGAACATAGAACAGGGGTTCTACACATATGCTCAAGCATGACATTGAGTCATGTATTCGTATCTAGTTCATGACCAGCCTAAATAACCAATCTAATTAAACACAAAGGCTTTTGATCGGCGATAGAAGTGATCAAGTCAGAAATCGAAGTCAAGAGACTGATTACTGATCTACTGGACCGGAAGCTCAAGTAGAATCCAGTATATATATAGTGACATATGTTGAAACCATTTTAACATCACCCCCATATTTCTCTGATCGATCAAAATGCCAAAGAGTCCTAAAATATTTGATCCGGATGCGCCAGGAATCAACAAGCAGGCGATGCTCGATTGGATGCACATAAATCACCCGATGACTCCTATCAAGTCCGGTTCTAGTCAAGATGAGGTTGCAAAGAAGGTGAAAGAGGTTCAGCCTCAATGTATGTCATCGAACTCTTTCTCTCACCATGCATCTGTCTTGTCTCTTCATGTCTATTCTTTCAAAGGCCTGATTTGTTACATTTAATTTTCAACTTGTTTCCTTTTCTATCCGATAATCTTTCACCTTATCTTTGATCCAAAGACTTTGCTGTTCCGGGTGGAATTATTGGGCAACGTGGGAGTGGGACCCCAAACCAAACGATCGAATCCCAGGTTGAGTCTTCGACCTCTCGTCGGAATGTGGTCAGTCTTTCAGATATCTTATATCGTGATCCACATCTTATGAGGCTCAATTGCGGGCTATCCTCTTCAAACAGAGCTCCTCCGTCAGAAAGCGGAGTCCTTCTCCAGTCGATAACAAAGTGGCCCCACCAAAGAAACGCTCAGTGTCAGCAAAGCTGACCTTATCCAAAAACTCGACTCGGCCTGTAACAAAGAAAAAGGTAGGCAATTCTAAATCTTCAAAAATCAATAAATCAAGTTTGTTTAAGTCTATCATAACTTTGACCGTATACTTTTCAAGAGTGTGCATTTTCACAATACTCAACTCGCTGGGTCACAAGAAGGACATCACGGTCAATCAGCGACGCAAAATGGCGTTCTCAAGCTCCCCCTTTCTCCCTCGGTTGAACCAAAAAATCTCACGCTAGCAGTAAGTTGATGTCTCCTCGTGTACGGCTTATCCTTCTCTTTGTATCGTCAGTCTTAACATTGTATTTTCTCTACACAGTCCGATGCTCAAGTGCATTACCATCATCCACTCGCTTTTGATGAGGCTCTTCAAAGCAATCAGACCCGCAAAGATCAAAAACCTCGACTTCTATCAAATACTCAAGCAGCTGGATCATTCGTGTCTTCTCTCTCTGCAGATTTATTGCCGCCAAAAATCACTCCAATCAAAGTCAAAACCGAGAAAGATGTGACACTTGCATCAGAGGACCACATCTCGCCTGAAGGAAAACTTACCAGTACACATGAAGAGGATCTCATAGTCTTTACAGACAAGGATTGGTTGGAAGCTGATAATATTGGTTTGTAGTTGTCTCTTATTCCAAGACCCCTCCCGCAAACCTTCTGATCATGGTCATGAATCTTAGTGAACGGCCGAGATATTGCGCCCATATTACCAGATCGTTCAACATCAGTGTTTTCATCAACTGAAAAGAAAAGGACTGGAGTCGAAGTCTTCCAAGATGAAAGACGACAAGTTGATCAAAGTAGGTACCTGAATAAATCACTCAACATCCAATTTGAATGAATCAGCTGACATGGTTGTATGTAGTTTCTGCAATTGAAGAGCGTATAAACGGTATCGAGGTCATAACAAATGACTGGAAGAGTCTTCAAGACAATATGGAAAATTATAAAAACAAGGTTGATGTGCGCATCAAAGCCCTTGAAGATGCATTTCAAGACTTCAAATCATCGGTGGACAGTGAGGTAAAGAAGCTTAAATATGCTTTGAAGAAGGCTAATGAGGATATCGAGGCTCATGATACAGTCTTGCAACGCATGCTTTCCGAGGGAAATGACGATGATGGACATTCCGAATATGCAGAGAATGATCAAGAGGAAGATGAATCGAGCTGTGAAAGTGAAGACTTTTCTAGGATTTGACTACCTCATATATCTTCATGATTTGTAAATACCATCAACGTAGTGATAATTTTTTATAAGATTAAGCGCTATAGTTACAGAAAGCTGGTGATGGTTTAATTGTGTGCAAAAATTGTTCTCCACAATTTTCAAATTCTGATGTGTTAAAGCCAGATCAGAAAGTCAACTTTTATGGCTCCCTTGTGACGTGAGTGAGATGACTTCATTGTTGAATTCTTCATATGATTCGACTTATTTGAGCCCTGTTCTCTTTGAATGGCCCCCAGCCTATGTTCAGAATGAAACAACAGTCATCTTTTGTAAGAGCGACGGTAACACTTACCACCATTTGTACAAATGACAGACAATCACTACAAGACTCGTGTCATCTTTTGTAGCTGATCAGGCAAAAGCTAATGGACATTAGATTCAAGAGATGTTGATACATCTCTTGAAAAGGTTAACGAGTACTGGCAAGCATGGGCAATTTGAATTACTTTCTGATTTATTCTCAAACCAATTTGTAGTCACTGAAATATTGATTATGTATCATGAAAGCTGGGTTGTGTACTGATATATCCTTCCTTGACCACTGTTTGCCAATTCCAAAAATGAAACAATCACAAAAAAGAGGGAGAAACACAAGTTGCAATAACATGAGAGATTGAAGCGTAATCTCGTTCTATCAGTAGTGCTTGATGTCTCTTCCAGCAGTCTTCAAAGAGTGTGCGCTGAAAAATTGGATACAATCTTGACTATAGTATGTTATGAGATGATCTTGTGGTCAACTTATCTGGCCAACAGAGAAGAGCAGAGAGAGCAGTCAGATCAAGTTCATTTCTGTAAACTCAATGATACAAGGAGTCAAGTTGACAAATTCCCTGTTCATAAAGCCCGAGAGAACAAAATATGGTACTCAGCAACAAGACTTACTATGTGATAAAAGAAGCAGAGTCGCAGGAAACACAGAGGAAAAACAAACCTTAAATATTGTATCAATTCATTGTATCGTATTCTTGATTAAGCACTCGTATTTCCACCACTTGGGATTCTTTCTGCCTCATCTGATGAATCGTGGGGGTTGAATTGGCCATTCGCATTGGTTTTATTTCTAGAATTTGATAAACAAATTCAAAATCAGCATATAAAGATAAAAAATAGATGAAAAGCAATAATTGATGCCGGAGAACTCACTGATGATAATTGCCCAATGCAGTAAGAAATGCAACATCCTGGATAGATCGTTCAAACATCTTCTGACGGCATTGCAAAGTGATGGTTGCCGCTTTGAGCTTGACCTCGAGGTCTTGGAAGTGATTGGCAGATATATCGGCTTCCCGCATAAGAAGTTGTATACCTTCAATCGACGCATGAGCTTGCTGAAGGTAGATGACATGGCTGTGGAGTGTGTCTTCGGCGTGATCTTGAGCACCCAAGATATTAGAGTACTCGTCTTTGGTGAGATACTTGTAAATCTCCAAAAATTTGATGAGGTTTTCGGAAGCTAGATGGTACTGGCCGTGCCTGAGAGCCGTGAGACAAGAACAGGTGAACATGAGGGTACGATCCGAATTGAAGTCGGCTGCACAAGTAATTGTCTGCTCAGAGTCTTGAGGTCTGAAGATAGGAGCTTTGAACACTGCTGAGAAGTATTCGACTGAAGGCTTGCAGTCCTTGGGGATGAGTACATGATTGGAGAGCTGGTGGGCCGCTTGTCCACGAAATATCGTTTCTAGGAGCTGACGATCGTTCTTTGCATTCTCGTTGAACTTTAGATTTGGACAGAAAATATGAATTACTTCTAATAGTCTGGATGTACTAGCTTCCGTTAAAAAGAGATCTGTATCAATCTTTGAAGGAGATATGTCACGAACGTATTGAAGAAGATAAATGGGTAGGAAAATGTGAGTCTGCATTTGGTGTGACATGTATGAGCAGCTAATTTTTGTGGATGTGTGAGTCTTGAATTTGAAAGATGATTGGACAAGGACAAGAATAGCGCTGATTGACTGAAGAATAGTATTGATCTTATACTAACTGAAGATCGCCAAAACCTTGGAGAAGATTTCGTGATCAATGTTCTTCTTGTTTGAATGGCTTGAATTTGTATGTGTATAACTCACACCCTTCAACGCTTAATTAATCTGTGTTTGTGAGGATTGAGAGGTGGAACACGCTCTACACCCAACTCAATCTCTCTTGGATCATTCTCAAGTACATACATTAAAGAATGATTGAGAAACAAAACTCAAATGGTAAGCTGATCAAGCCGTTGCGCGCTTACAAAAGAAAACCTATCCCATTGATCACACAAGGAGAAATGAAACTCTGTATCTACCAAGGACACCAAGATGCCGAAAAGAAGACCGGAATTGTCAAAGCCCAAGGCTATGATTATCCTTTGATGGTTGACACAGAAACACACCTTTGACGCTTGTAAGTTGAAAAGGGTATCCATTCTCACTCGTCTCATGGAAGTCCAATCTGATTACTTGTATCAATCTGTAACCAAATCATTCTACATTATGAATATAGGTGACGTGCCGTCCGGATCAGACAAAGAACGCATGCATCCAATATGGTTTGGCATCATCCCATCCGAAAGGAACATAAGATGAGCTCCCCTTCTTTCTCTATTTCTCTTGTCTCAAAACCCTCCATTACATTCTATCATCTTAACATCCTGTCTTTTTTATTTTGATTTGACACTTGTCCAAATTGTGATTGGCTTTTGCTCAGCTTTCTTTCATTTCTGTTTCTAAATTCTTGTGTATCCCATTGTCAAATCAGTGTTTAAGTTTTTGCCAATCCTAGAGCCGGTCTCTGAGTTAAGGCATGGCTGACAATCAATCAACCACTGATCAACCTACTCGTCACATCCGTCAGCCCCGTCGCAGCCTACGTACAACCAATGCCGAAACTCCGCCTTTATCCAAAGGAACCCCAAGCATTGTCTCAAATGCAGTAGGTGACACCACGGTTAAGCAGAAGAAACGGAAGAAGCAAAGCAAATCAGAATCAGGTAACACTCACTCATCTTTCATCCCCAATCTATCATTCCACAAATTGCTGACGGAACTGCTTGTAAACACATAACAGATGAAGACCCTAGCGTTCCGGTTGGCAAAACTACTTCCCGCGAAAGATTGCTTGACTTACTGAACCGGCGATTCCAGCCTAAAAAACCTCGCCTATCAGCCGCCAGCGATAAAAAGACAACTCGGGCCAAAAAAGCTTCACAAACCACCCGAGCAAAGGCCACTGATGGCATCATTACCACCCGTCCTAGTCTTCCACCTCACAGTTTACCGACCGATCTAGACATTTCGAAAAGCCACGAAATTAACTACTCTTTGTTTCACGATTCTCAACTGCTAGAACTGCTTCACAACATTGGCCTAGATACGACGGGGATGACTAAAGAAGAACTGATCAAAAACTGCAAGTTGCATCAAGATCTAGGTACGTTTGTCAAAGGTCTCATCAAGCATGAACATGAACAAGTTTTTGAAATTGATCAATAAACACTTCGTATGCAGTTGTTTTACCGGGTTTTTCTGTAACAGCACCTCAAGCTGGACCTTCGACACCGGCTGAAGGTAAGTTCATTTTTTTGGGTACTTTTAGTGAAAATACCTTTATTGTGTTGAGCTAATATGTAATATAGGAATGGAAACAGATGCTGCTGACGATACAACTTTACCCGAAATCATGGAGCACCCACAAACACCTATTCCTCCCCTGCAATCCACTTCGAAATCGGATCCAGCACCTCGACCAAAACGTACAAAAGGGAAGGGAAAGCAAGTCTCTAATCAAGCGAACGACAATCTTTCTCGAATTGAAGAACTCTCTGCAGCCTCTGAGCAAGAGGATTTTCACCCCCAACAATCCACTTCGAGGAAAAAATCTTCAAAAAACTGCAACTTACCTACTGATGATAGTGATCCAACAAATTTAGATTCTTTGAAAGGTATTATTGCAGAGCATAAAGACACTATCATCAAGCTGAACACAGTCTTTACAGAAACAAATAAGAGGGTTCAAGATCTTGAAGACGAAGTTCGCACACTATCGGCTGTTGTTAAGAAGTTGGTTGGAGAGAATGTTAACAGTCCCTCAGATTCAAAAACACGCGGTGGTCGTATAGCAGTAAGTAATGAAATTTGAAATCTCATCCACTGGATCCGTACTGACAATGCATTCGTGAAACAGGCTCGTGTGAGATTTCACGTTGAAACACTTCTAGGGCAACGAACTTGCGAGAGGATCCTTCCAAAACCTGCCAGTGCGGAAGAGAAGCAAGCTTGGATGTCTCAGGAATCTCTCGATCTATTTGAGTTTAACGTTGAACATGATCTGCTGCCCTCAGTTCCTGAAGACGGCGATCCCACCTTCCCGTATAAGGATGGCCCAGGTCATACAAAATCTACCCCGCAACAGCTTTCTGTGATGTGGCAGATGATGCAGGCAGTCGGAGTATCGAGTTTTCGGCCCGACTTCTCTCGAACCCAATCCTCCAAGGATAACAAGTGGCTTTGGGATCTTGGATTAAAGATTTTTATTAAACTTGTCGAGTGTGGGGAGTACAGCGGTGTTCCTCTTGGTGTTGACGGGATTGCTGCTATCAAAAAAAGTCTGAAATCACATATTCAAACACTCATGAAAAGGTTTGTCTCTTGTCAATTTTTGCTTTTGGATCCGACAGGACTATACATCCCACAAACTGCTCATGTCTCATATTTATCATCACAGGTACTCTCAAGAGAAATGGGATGCCGCACAAAAAGAGGCAGCAGCAAATGAAGTTAGACGAGCTACAAGGGCGCGACATGTAAGTGTATCTATACTTACCTAACATCATTTGGTATACTGATTTGGGGCCTCGGAAATCTAGTTGAAATCCCAACGGGACCGTATAATTCTTGCAAACCCGGGCTTGTGGTCTCTTTCATCAATACTCGAAAGTGCTTGTAGCGACGATGAGACCGATGACGATGGCCACTTGGCCACCGGATCCCCACGCTCCACAAGGCCATTGCGCGTGCAAAGGCTTGAGTGGCGCAGCTCTCAATTAGAACTGATCTTCACTCGTATTGATGACCTCAAAGACCAAAATGACGCCAGCATACCTGGTATCTCACCTGGTCAAAGGGGTCGCCCTCCTCAAATGCGTATTCGAAGTGATGATAGACCTCCAAGTTCGATAGAAGCACCAGTGGGATTACCTGTCGATTGTTACTCGTCAGACTGGTTATCCTCATTATCAGGCCTTGATCGCTGTCAGCTTGAGATTAATGAAATCCCACAATTGAGCACATGCCTTACAGCTCTTGACGCATTGATTTTTTGAAAAATTGGGTCTAGATTGAACAAGATAGTAAAGTTTGTACTCATTAGCTGATCACAATGTATTGCTATTTTGTTTCTTTACCATGCAAAGAATACAATACACAATTGATAGAAAGCTTGACAATGAGGCAAGAACATTTGTGAGAGGAATACGAGTGATTACAGCTGAATTACGTTCATCAAAAATGGGCTCAAATTGACATACAAATCAAGTGATTGAGATCAAACCAAACCGTTCAAAAGTGTACCCGACAAAGTACTCATAGCCTACAATACATGACACAAATGAGAGAAGGATTCATAGCCTATATGACATGGATGATAGTCATCGCTCCATTGATACAAGAGCAACAGTTGCTATAGTCAAACTCTTGTGCAATTCACAAGGCTTATACATGATCCACAAGCAATGTGATATCACATCTTTCACATTGATTACAATATTCTCAGTTGGGCCCCAAGCACGAAGATATACTTGCACATCTGGCGCATTTATCTGCAACATTGGATTGTACATGTGTGCGGGGACCAGTGGGAAGTGTTGTACATGTAACCAAGTGTCTACAATGTTTTCAGAAGGTGTTGGCGATCGACGATGGACAAATATTGAAAAGATTCGGCCAAATGTACGGGTTTTATTGGGAGTGGAATTGAAAGTGATGAAGCTATTATTTGGATTCGAAGTAAATGATGCGAAGTGGACGTCCAAGTGTTCAATTTGCTTGTAGAAGAATGCGCGTGGAGTGATTGGTATCAAATCACTGGTATCCTTCTTTGATTTCTGACACCTTTGATCTGGAAGGACCCAAGTGCGTCTGTCTGTTGTGTCTTCATTTAATTGCTCTAACAAAAGCGCAAGAGTCGAATTTGCGATGGGTTCGAGCTTTGAGTTGGATAGTTTCTTTTTAGCTGCAGGAGGTGGATCATAGAGTGATTCCAGGCGTGTCGCATACGGCTTGAGGGTCTCAGGAAGTTGATCGTCTTTGATAAGGGCAGAAAGATTCCCAGCGCGACAGAAATTCTTCATGAAAGTGATTTCGAGTTCGCCTGCAAACATATTTCATTTACTGCATTAGCAGGTGCTTGCAAATCAGGATGAATCTCTTCAGTGAATTCTTGAAGACTTACCAATATGGTTATTGTGGCAGCCTTTCAGAATTTGCCCCATCAAACGCTCAAAAGGAAAAGACCACCAGGCCCGTACCGGACCAAAGCGCTCAAGACAGTCTGCCAGGTGAATTGCCATGTGATGGTTCGGCGCAAGATTACAATGTTGGAATAGGACAATAGAACCTTTGAGATACTCCTGGATGTGATGCCAATACCGATCAATCTTCTTTTCATTCATCACCCGCTTCAAGGCCAAGTTAACCAGAGAGACCAGATGACAAAAGTTTCGAAGGAGTGCAGTCTTCACATGATCATGCCCGCTCCATATCGGAATTAAAGTCAAAGGTAGTTGGATTGTGAAGAGATTTCTCCACTCGTCTGCTTTCAACTTGCCAAAAGATGCCTTTCCAACGACAGGGATCGCACGTTTTATCCAGGTAGGTATATGGATTCTTGGAAGTAGAGAATTGATAGCCTGTAGCATTGTTTTGTCGAAGATGACCTCACCAAGTGGCGGCGAAATCCACTCAGAGTCCCACCCAGGATCACCTAGCGGATCAAACTCGCTCTCGCTGCTCAGATCAGGCGAAGGAATATCGTGGATGGTCCCACCATTGTTGTCAGCAACATTCTCTTGATCAGGAACTATACTTTGATGTTGTTCAAAATTGGAATTCTCGTCAAAAAGTTCCAGCAGCTCTTTTTTAGTGACAGGCGGTAGCTCATCTTCGTCGTTCTTCATGTCTGTCATTGACCAAAACCTTCGTAAGTGCCATGAAAGGAGGCCGAGGAGTAGGTTATGCATTGAATCAACTACATGAAAATCTACTATATTCCAATACTCTAAGTCATTCAATACAGAATAGCGGACTCCATGTGTTTTGAATATAATTTTTCTTTCCTTGACAGTCGTCGCATCACGGGCTTGATATGCCCATATTTTATGCTGAGAGCATGTGCGGATGGGCCACGTGGCTTGGTCGAAGTTCTGGATGTCCTTCTTTTCGAGTAGGCAAAATGAGCAGAAGTGGTTATTGGTAGCACTTGGAAATCCAAGTGATCGTCTGAGAGCCGGGATATCTGCGATGAATACTAATAATGCCGCATGAATGACTCGGCCGTCTTTGTACTGATGAGTTTTAGACAAGAGCAACCCTGGCTCCCATAGTGCTTGGAGCTGTGCAACAATCGGCTTGAGTATCCAGTTGATCTGTTCGAGTGCCGGCTCTCGAGGACCTGGTGCAATTCCAACAAGGAATATGTTTTCTGGCCGATTTCGAACTCGGATGGGTAAAGTGAGGCAGATGAGAACTATAAATGTGATTGAATCATGATGTCCACTCTGCTTGTTTCCAAACGGGTTGATGCCATCGATAAACATTCCAAAAACTAAATTTCCACTAGTTGCCGTGAATTGTTGACCGTCTGGTCCACAGAATTCTTTCCAGACCCGTGATCCATGGATGTCATACACATCTTCATTCGGATTGAAAGGTCGTCTCGATTCGACCAAAGACTCATCAAGCCATTCCTCGAAGAGAGGTCGAGAGTATAAACGAGCAATCCATTCACTTAGATCTTGAAAAGCGTAACGCCGGACCGGTACTTGCTCACTTCGGAAGAACCGTAGTAGAGGCCCTCCGCAGGTCTCTTCTTCGAAATCTTGATCACACACAGATGATTGCTCCTCAGCTTCCGCAGTAATTTCAATGTTGGCCTCGATTGAGTGATCTGGTGGTCCTCCAGGAATGCTTGCAATTCGATGATTACACCATGTCGGTGTTTTAGATAAAGGATACAGCGCAAAGCAGCCCTTACAACAATTCATGTATATCAGCCGTGGATCTATCTTCAACCATCCGATTGCCGTGGTGATGGTACGAGGAAATCTCTTCAAAGTTGGGATTTCTGTAAGATTCAATGGAGTCGAAGTTTTTCTTGGAACTAGGCCATGAGTTATCGAGAGTTCCACAGATACACGCATCATGTCCATCAGCCAAGCAGAAGTTGACATCGTCGCATGATCGAATATACTCATAACAGCTGCTGTGAGTGCAACATGAAGACACGTAGGGTTGAAAGATGATAATGTAAACGCGTGGAAGAGGCCTACAAAAGCAAAAAAAGGTTAATACATATTCAACTGCTCAGCGTCGAGATCAAAAAGCGAGATATTCAACGTACTTGTGTCATATTCTCGTAGCCCATTTTGTCTAGCTGAATCTGTAGCTTTGCAAACATCAGGATCCGTAGGCTGTGTTTCGTTCTCCAAGAGAGCCAGCTCATGATTGCGATCAGATGGAACACCGGTTGCTGAAGAACTTCCTTCCGCTTCTTCTTCTGGTTCTCTCGATCGGTCAGCAACGGAAGCACGCAATGAGTCGAAATTCGTATAAGGAGCTGAGACACTTCTACTATTCATTCGAGTAGCCCGATCACTCGAATTCCTGGATGGATCAAGACCCAATCGTGCTAGAGGGCCTGAGAGCTGATCTTGTTCGTCTGTCGGTGCTGGTCGATTCAAGTTTGAATTATCTTGGTTAGCTGAAAGAGATGTTGACATGATTTGGTATCGCAGGTCAGCACGGGCGTGTGATTCCTTCGTGGCGGGAATGACCTCTATGCCTTGTTGTTTGATTCCGCTGGCATCAAGATAGAAACCTTTGTAGCATTCATGACTTTGACACTTGCAGACAACTCGTCGGGCATCGGTCTTGAACTTTGGCGAAAGCATTCTTGTGAATAGTATGTGAGAGAGTTGGATTCAAAAGTTGAGAGAGATGTGATTGACGTAAGTGTTGATCGATGGTTATCTATGAACCAGTGCTCAAGTCGCACTTGTAGACAGTTTAAGAAGAGACCAGCGTGGAGGCGGAACTCCTGGGATTGCGTTGGCTAATGCTTCTCACTCTGTGTTAAGTTGAACATAGTCTTGAATTAGAAGACTTTGGATGAATTCACTTGGTTTTATTTATTTTGTTTGTTCTCGATTCCTCTTGAATATCACATTTGATGAACATTGGTTGCTTCATAGTCACCATCAGATTGAGCGAAGAAGGTACAGGAAGTATATACAACTTGTGGAAGGCACGATGAACACAGAATACGAGAGGGATTGGAGTCATAAATTATTGAGGTTCGGAAGGCAGCGGAAAATATAATTCCCGGAATTTTTCTTTTCGGCCCGGAAAATATTAATTTTCGCGTAGTGTCATCTTGTTGTGCGTGTGTTGTTGCGGCTTCCCAAGCCTTGGATTTGGTTTGATGGCCTTCAAATGTTCTTGGCTTCCATGTTGTGAAATCGAGGTTGTGATTTTGTGACTGAGGGAGGTAGCAGAATGAACAAAACATCTCTGCGCTATGAGAGGCATAGCCTATCAATTTTTGGATGGCTGGTAAATCACAGACAGCTACAATCAAAGCCGCCTTAACAAGGAGTCCATTGGGGTGTGTTCGAGTAGGGACTGTAATTCCAGAAACCCACAATTGTTTCAGCTCATAGACTAATGAATATAGGACGTTGTTCATTTGTAGTACAGATGGTTCCGAGGGTCCAGGCGTTATACCAGCAAAGAACAGATTTTGAAGCTTATATCTATGGCTAGCAGGAATTGAGAGACAAAATGAAATGATGACCCCAACACTATTATGCTTTCCCAATATCTTGTTCCCTTGAGGATTGAACCAATCGATGTAGATTCCAAAAGAAATGTTACCTAAGCGCTTGTGAAAAGGCTCACCATTCAAATCCTTGAATGTAGACAAGATAGAGCCATCCCAGATACATCGACGGAAACTAGAATCATTAGATGAGTTTGAGTGATTGATTGACTGTTGTAATAAATCTTCAGTGCCTTCACGTTGGACAAATTTGACAAGCCACTCCCAAAAACTTTGGGTGGAATATTGTTTCAATGGTTTATTATTAAGATTGAAAAGTTTTGTGTTACATATCCGGCTACGTAATGTTTCTTGGTGATCACAGTATTCTAATTTGAGACTTGCTTGAAAAATCTTGAAACATCCAGGACAGCATATTGTACGGTAAATAGATGGTTCAATTTTCAACCAGTTTATTGCTGTTTGGACATCAATTGGAAATGTTGAAAGAGTCTCAATATTGATCTTTTTGTCAAAGCCATGGAGAATTGATTTGAGGGTAACCAGAGTAATGTTTGAATCACTTCGAGATAGTCCAGAGATGATGTGTAGATGTGCCACTAAGACAAGCAAGAGGAGCAACCACTCATTCAAATTGCTTGGAGCTGGATCTGATATTGAAAAAAGGGTCTTTATAATTAGCGCATATGAAGGCTATGGTGATGATGGGAAGTGGCAAAGGGTACTTGCCAGTTTCTTTATCCTGCCTAATCACAGGGGGCTTACTTCCTCCAAATAATCGAATCAATTCATTGGTTGAAGGAACTGCCGCGGCTTTCTGTTGCTTTTGAAGATGGCTGGTGATAGTACGTGGGGTGACAAGAGGCCCTTCCCCGTGGAACCTGACCTTGCAGGTATTGCAAGGACAAGTACAAAGAGACATTTGTTGCTGAGGATGATGGTTGGGAGTGTAGTGGAGTCAGTCAAAGCTGAGATTACCTTTGATTAAAAATACTTGCAGTTGGTGAGATCATGTGTCAACTCATTATGTGTGTTATGGCATAAAGATGTAGAATTAAACGGAGAGACTTGTGACATTATTATGTACCTGCCATATGACTTGAGTGGTCATATCCTAACATGTATGCACCAAAGGAACAAAACCAATTTAGTTTTCTCAGGTTATGACTGGCTTTAAGCCTGAATAAAGGCTGTTTTGGACTTTCTTGGCAGTGCTTCTATACATACATGTTACTGGTATGAGAAGCAACGGTATGGACCATGAACACCTGTCATGTAAGTGTGACATGACCCTGGGTGCGGGGATTTTTTCTGTTGTTCACAGGACCATGCAACCTGTATGCACTACATGACCCGGGTTTGCCCGGGGTGTCTACATGACAAGATTAAGTGTTCTCAATAATGGCAAATAGCAAGAGCACCAAGGCATCCCACTGATGATTGAGACTTGTGCTGATATATAGGAGTTCAATTGTTGGGATGATAGAATACAGAACGAGACCGTGGTTGTCAATGGTCATCTTTGTTAGCTTGGGCTTTCGATATGAGCGTGGCATAGATAAAAACAAAGGTATGCAAAGTTTACAGAAATAAGAAAACCCCAGTTTACCGCAAACGGGGCCCTGCGGCTCTAGCCTTTGTTGAATGGAGAAAATGGATGTTGATGGTATCTCTTTTTGGGATCGTCCGATATCTGCGTCGTGTGGTAGAGACCCGCACAGTTGTGAGAGGTGGTCGACCTAACCCGGATGATTCACTACCACGGGGGATCGGAACGGATTGGTGAGGACATAGAGTGAAAGAAAGATGATGGTCTAGGGATATGACCTGTCACTATATACCTTCTTTTTTCGCCCTCTCCCTCTTGCGCGGTTACCTCGATTTCGAATAGGACGAGTACGAGTATTGGTGGCATCGATCGAAGGTCTTTGACCTCTCCACTTCCGGCTCTTAGCTAAACGAAGCAGGGATTGGTTATGGCGAGATATATCAAAAACATCGGCATCGCATAATGTCAAAAACTTACTTTGTTCTGGAGCAGAGTCGTCTTCATCTTCATCATCTAGCTCTTCCTGTTCCGTGAGGTCACTTTCCATGCCGTCCTCGTTGGCTATAGCGTCTTCAAGACAACTGTCCCCTTCGTTCACTGAGTTTGTGATGCTCCCACTTCTTAGTGATTTGATATGGTCTCGAGGATGTTTGACAGAAAGCGGGCCGGGTGAAGAAATCGGCGAAGGGTTGTTGTCGAGCCTACGTTGATCAACAAAGGGTAGGAAAGAAAGTTCGGATGGAGTTGTGGGATGTATCGGAAGCTGAAATTCATAAAATCGTTCGCCAGCTAGATCCTTGGTTGTAAGGGACGGGTCGGAATCGTCGATCACATCGGGATCCTAAATTAACCAATAAACCGAAATCAGAGTGGTAAAAACCTAGTTCTGGGAGGAGAGAAAAAAAAGGAAAATCTAAACACCCTTTCGTTGAGGAGATCAAGGTTGTAAGAGGTACGAAGAAGATCCCAGACTTCCTCGGTAGAAACAAAAGTGTTGAGTTCACGTTCTAAATCCTTGCACATCGCAATCACAGCAAAATGTCGGTGACTTCCTCTAGGACGGTATCTAATCACTGCTCGAAAGAACGCAGTTTCCCCATGAGTGGTAGCCAGCACGCCTTGAGGTCCAGACATTGTTTCTTCAGGCCGGAAGAGGAATGATTGAGATCGATGTGTTGGAGTTTATAAGTGGTCCTGGGCCCTCTCGGTCGCCGAGCCCTTCAGCTGCCCGGGACCCCGACAGCTCCTCGGTACTTCCGAGACCCAAATTCTGACTGAGAGAGGGGCTTACAGTCATCTAAGAAAAGCTTGCCCCAAATTCGCTCGAGTTTTGCGGGCAATTGAGGGCAAGCTTTTCTTAAATGACTGCATATCTTATCAACGAAATTTGGCACAGGAGCCCAAAATTTTTGGCTGGAGACTTTCTCCACCCACTATATCTCATTACCTTACAAATAAATATCCTCTTGTACAAAGAAGAGTCTTGTTCATCTGCTTCTTCTACACATGCCCATCTGATTCTTTTTGGTTTTCCTTTATTGCTGCAGATGTAATAGGCTTCAAACTCTTGAAAATCTCACAGATTTTTGACCCAGCTGTCAAATTTAGCTGTCAGTGGCTTGCAGCGGGCCAGTCTGGAATGTTACAGAGAAATGTTTATTTCAAGTCTCTTTATTAAAACTTTCCCAAATGAAATGCAAGAATTGAAAGGTACCATCATGTGTAGAAAAAGTGGATGAGCAAAACTTTTCTTAGCGCCACAGGATATTCATTTGTAAGATATTGAGATATAGCGGTTGGAAAAAGTCTCCAACCAAAAGTTTTGGGCTCCTGTGCCAAATTTTGTGGATATGATATAAGTCCCTCTCTCGCAAGCTTGCTTGCCCGAGAGGGACTTAGTTGGGTTAGAGTCAGAATGTGCATTCACCTACAGCCGTTGTTAGAACTATTTGTAACTTTTGAGGCGATGGGTGTTGCCAAGTTTTAAATAGAGTTTAATTTTTGGTCCAAAACTCTGTTTTTTATGTCACAGGCCTAAACCTTGTTTTGGCTCCTGCAATATACTTTTATCTCACAGTACGCATGGTCAAAAAGGAGTTTTCTTAGTTTTTGCCAGTTTTGGATTAAATGTTGACACAACACAAAATGAAAAAAGTTACCGTTAGTTCTCACAACGGCTGTAAGGTGAATGCACAACTTGACACTGCGTGAATTAATTAGTTCAAAACCCAATTGAACCAAATTGTGGTGTCCGGGTTTGAAATTTCCTCAATTTGTGAATTTTGTTCACAACTTGTTTGCAATAGGTTTGCCAATTGCCCTCAAGTGGTACCCTGTTGGCCCCGCATATGTATGTGCAGCTACATCATCAGGGATGCCACTTTGAGTCAAACTCAACTTATGCTGGACTCACAGCCCCGAGAGGCCGGTGAATACAGTACTCAGGTACTGGTGGCAAAATGAGTTGTTGACTCAAAGCCACCGTTGCCAATTGAGTTTTGTTTTGAGTACAAGACTCAACCAAGAAAAAAAACTGAGTTGTACTCAGTTTAATGTACTCGTAAAGTAAAGTGGGATGAGTCTCACAAGTTTGTAGAGTACTTGACCCAATTCCAGTAGATTAAAGACGATTCTCAAGATTTATGTATGTACATAGCAGCTTCACCTTTATATTATGGGGGATGGAGTTAAGGGAGTTGCTCCACATCACCAGAGGTCATATAAGAAAAATAAACAATATTATATAAAATTCAAGGGAGACTTGCTTTGATACAACAAACATTGATATCTGCAGCTCGTTTGGCTGTTAGATTTTTTGGAGAGCTGGTACAATCTCACTGTGTTCAAGGGAAGATAATTCAGCTTCCCGGAGGCCTTATAACTACAGACTAAATGGCTGTGTTCTTTGCTTGTATCTAGCTAACAAGGTACTAGGGAAAAAATGAAATGTTATGAATAACAACAGACATTGATTGCTTCCCTTTATATAACCAGATACTAAGATAAAAGGAACGATTGGAATCAGGAGACATGTACCGAGTCACATTTCTTTTACCTCAAGATAAAGTTGCAGACTATTGCTGATCATCAATATTGATTGTGGATTGATCGTTTGTTAGCCAGTGTCTAATAAGGACAAGCATACAGATTGTTTGGGTGGTCAAGCACCCTCTTGAGGGTGTTGTGATATCTCCCGAGATCAAAAACACCCTCTCAACCGAGGCGGTAGAGGCTGGGATTGTCAAATGCTCCAGGGCAATTCTGGAGAGTATTGGTAATGTCCCGGTTTCAGACATTCTCTGTTGAGTCAATCATTGAGTCAGTACATATGTATAAATCAGAGTTATCATACAAGAATGAAGCAATGAGGTGCTTACATGCCAATACTGACCGATGGACTTGTGAGGCATCATGGTATCCTGTTGAGAAAGATATCGATCAATTTCATCAATGACCTTATCTTGTTCGATTGGGTGTTGAACTGCGCTTGAGCCCAAGATCGAGTACAAGTCATCCAGGCTTTTGAGAGTCTTTGCAGATTTCTTTTTTTGAGTGGTTTCATCACATTGAGCCGGAGTTGTAGGTGGAGGGTTGGGAGCCCAGTGATTGTATTCTGCTTGTAGAGCTCGTCTAGCCGCCACTTCAACTCCTATGGGTGCATTGATTTTTCAAAAGATTGATCCACGATGAACCGGTTCCAAGATGGTGGCAATCAGAGTTTGAGGGTTCTCTTGCACTCTTTGCGTATGTACTTGACTAAATTGTCTTCAGCTTGTTTACAAGCTACACTCCAAGCTCCAAGTACTTCTGGAAGCTTGATGTTTCTTGAGAACCTGCTGAAGAGCTGAGAGGACCGGGAGTACATGTTGTTTGCGTGCTGCGTTGGCCTGAAAAATCTGTGTGGCTGATTTGAACATCTTCAAGATGGGTTTTGTGAAGTCGATTGCAGCCCAGTCGTATGCGGTGAGGGCAAATTTAGATCGCTTGCTGTCTTCAGTATACCAAACAATACTTTTTTTCAACCTGATAGTGCAGAGAATCTACAATACATTCATATCCAGCTTGGTTAATTGAAAGAAAGGTATAGCCCAAGTGAAACAAAAGGAATATGCCACGTACCACATAATAAAAATAATTTCACCGAGTTGAGGGACAATTGATGGGAAGGACTGGGTCGTTGTGAACAGAGTCTCTGATCTTGATGAAACACTCTAGCTCTTGAGGTCTCTTTCGTATATTGTTGCATAGGGCACGGATTCTTCCAACTATGGTTGATTTTGCTCTTTCACGTAGCTCAGCAACAATGTTGGATCTGTGTAGAATTGGAGTGGATGTATCAGCCTGAAGAAGTTGACTATTGGATTGAGACAATAGATCAGTGTCCATTAGAGTGGGATTGTTGTTGAGAGAGTCTGCTTGAACACTTGAATTGTAAGAGATTTTGCCACCAATCACATTTGGAGGCTCATGCGGCTCAAACAAAGCTAAGAGCGCAGGCATGCCTGAGACTTCAAATCTTTTCTTTTCTTCATCGGTAAGTTCCCCCATTCCAGCTAGGAATTCTTGAGCCACAAGGTTGATTACATGGCACATACAGCCATGAAACCTTTGTCCTCCTGGCCAATAGATGCCTACACAACCATATATCTCACCCAAGATACAAACCATGGCTCCGTTTGTTGAGGCATTGTTGCCGGCAACCAAAAAGTGACGCTGTAAGATTCCTTGTTCTTGCAGGATGTCCCATGACACATCAGCAAGCTTCTCCGCAGTATGACGATCTTCTAGAGCCTATAAAATAGATGTCAGATTGAAAAAAAGAAGAAAGATCATTAAACAGATTGAACAAAAGGAGTGAAGGATATAAAATGAATAGAAAACTTAAACACAATGAAAGTCAGAAGCTACTTACTTTAAAACCCAGTAATCGACGACAAAAGGAAAATTTTGAATCGAAGTAAAACCCATTGATTGCCATGTAGGTATGTTGGAAGTTGGGAGAGGTCCAGCAGTCAGTGGCAGTTGAGATGCTCCCCAGAACTGCTGCAAGCTTGTCCATGAGCTTATGTTCCAAGTCTTGATATAAGATTCCAGCATTTTTTTCATCGTTGTGCGACCAGGCCAGTGGAAAGAAGGGCAGATCAATCGCAAAGCACATTGAATTTCTTCACCCTCAAAGACCAAGAACAATAAGTTTTTTGAAATGATTGCTCCAACAAGCAAGCTTTGGAGATTCTTCTTTTGAGTGGCCATGTCAGCAGGGTCTGAATCCGGTGGAATTGCACTGGGCACTCCATTGATGTAAGCTTCCTTCAATCCCGGGCATTGTTTTCGGTGTTTGTGCAGGTTAGAGTTGGGAAGCGAGTTTGAACCTGGGTTTGGACTTATCAAGAGAGCTGAGCTGAGTTCACATGGTTACGTTGATCAGTATTGGCATAAAAACTGATGAACATGATTGAAGAGACTTACATGCAGTGGAGGCAGTGATATGTGACAGGAATAGGGCCATCATGAGGTACTTCGACATTAATGATGGTAACCTCAGGCTCCTGTAAGAAAAAAATCATCAGTGAAAATCAAAACTTTATGCAATGGACTAAACACAAAATCAATGCACATCAAAATAATAATAGATATCTGATTGTATTTTGCCGTCCTTTGATACCAAGTTGTTCCCTCCATCTTTAGCTTCACTGTGAGCAGTGGTTGATTGCTTCAAGGTATGGATAGCCTGACGTGAGGATCCAGGCCCTAATGTGACCCTGCGAGCATATGGGGAGATCCTATTTTCCAAACGTGAAGCACTAGCAGTGGTTGGAGATTTACCCATGATGTGATTAAGGGAAGTAGATAGTGTTAGAGAGGGAATTGATTGTGTGAGTCACAAGAAAGCCAAGGTAGTAAGCGTAGATATTGATCACAAGAGAAATTTGACAAAGTTCTGGGAAAAAGATCTTTTTGAGAGATAAGAAAGATAAATATGCTTACTTATACATGTTTCAATTCTGCCAAAATTTACTTCAAGCACACACCATGGGATGTTGGCCCACGTCATCTAGATCTGGCGGAGTTGAGCCACACCCAAAGCAATATCCAGGTTGTCCAGTGTTCATAGTTGATTGAATCAGTGGGCAAATTGAGGGGAATCCAAAAGAGGTCAGTTTGGATAATGATGACTTGAAGTGGATGGTGTTGATGACAAGACAAGAAGAAAAGTACGTAGTCCTACCCTCTCAAGTTTGACTGTTTGGTTATTTGATCTTGGTGATAGCTCTCTTGGGCTTCAGCTTTGGTTATGGGTTGTTTGGATGAGTAATACTCATACAAGCAAGGCCAAACTCGGGCAGAGAGTATGAGTACAACTGCCTTTGTGTAAAGTTCAAAGGGAGTCCATGCACTTCATCCTCATTCTGTATGAGAGTACAATAGTCATGTGGTACTCTTGGTTGAAGTACCTGTATGAGTACAGGTATCCGCATGGGTCAACAAGAACCAGTACTCACAAGTCTAAGTAGAGTCCAATGATACTCAAAGTGGCATCCCTGTACATCATACAACAACAACCCCATTTCCAACCATTGAGCCATCTTTGCTTTGTCGTGCATCCTCTGTCTTGATGCTCTGTACATTGGTGAATTTGTGGTGACTAATGTTGAAAGGTGTTATTGTTGTATGATGTAGCTGTACATACATGGGGCGAGCAGAGTACGCTTGAGGGAAATCGGCAAACATATTGCAAACGAGTTGTGCAAGATTCACGATTTGGTGAAACTTTGAACCCGGACACCAAAATTTGGCTCACCCGGGTTTTGAACTCATTAATTTTTGGTGTGTGAGTTCTGAAATTGCTAAATTTCAAAAACCTTCAAGTCTGAATCAAAAAACAGAGTTCTGGATGTCTGATACAGACAAGTTGTCAACATGGGGTGCTCATGAACCCTGCCTTGATTGACTTCCTTAGTCACCAAAAGGTGCTATGTCTTTGATGCATTGGCTGATTGCCTCAGCCCCTTGATCAACAGCTCAAGTGAGGTATTGGCTCAAGGATAAATTATGATCATCATTTTTTTTTGGCAAAATTTGATGTAAACCAACCCGCTGGACAAGATTGAGGGCATTGAGAGAAGGACAAATTGACCAAAAACTGTCAAGACCACAGTCAAATACATGCAAAACCATGAAAGAAACCATGAAAAGTGGATTCTCGGAAAGAGGCCAAAACCACAACAATTTGTGGTTTTTTAGGCAATGAAACCATGGTCTTTGGCCGGTGCTCAAGCTACCAAAATATCCTTTAGTGCGTGGTTTTTTTACTAAAGACAAAAAACCATGGTTGAATGTCCTGCTGACTGGGGCCTTCTCAAGAGATCAAAGCAACAATGTGATCAATGCTTGGTCAGCGTGTGATTTGTCAAGGTGACTGATCCTGTCCTGATTTTGTCGGACATTTTGGTTATGTTCATGTGATCATTTTTGGTTATGTTTTCTTAAGTGTTGTTATGCTATTCTTTCTAAAAATCTTGATGTGACATCATGACCTGTTAACCGTTGTGATTTTACTTACATAGGGGTCTATTTTTGTCTTTCTTCTTTTCTCTTTTCCTTCATCAAATCTTTCTGTTTCTGTTCTCTTAGCAACACGTAGTAATACACATTTTTTGTCTTTTTGTTGTTCTAAAAGAAAAGAAAAGAAAAGACAGTTGTTACTATCTTATCTTTGAAATACTTCCCGTTGAAGTTTTCCTATCTCTGAACTTAGTTAGTTCCGGATGGAGTATGTATAAGGCTATTCACTACAAACAAGCCTTGTGTGTCAGGTGAAGGAAAAGACTGCACCATACCACCGAGTACAGTGGTGAACATTCAACAAGGCTGCAAAATCATATTCTTGGGTGATTGAGGTATCTGCATCATGATCAGATTCATTCCAACATGAACTTTCACAAGATATGCTTCGTGCTTCATTTGAAAAAATTGATTGGCAGATTGCCACTAGTGACCCTGGAGTGTCAACCAACGTAAGAGTCACGTAAGCTGTATCAGACACTTCCTGGTCGTGTTCCAAAAAACACGATCCACCAGCCAAATAAAGTCCCACCGTAGGTCAGCTGTGCCACTTTATCAGTCAACCGCTCCAGGCCTCTCGGCATACACCCGTAGATTCTTCGTGGACGTCTGGAATGCTTTTGCTTAAGCTTTGAGCAACCGTGTAACACAATTTTGTCCAATGCATCCATTGCATGCCTGTATTTACCTTATTTTCATTCTATACGTAGATTATTTATGTGCTTTGGAAATAGCTGGCAGGCGTAAGATTGCAGAGCAGGATCCCAGACTGTTCCAGAGTGCCGGTGCTAGGTGCTCTTCCTGAATGGAAAATACAACAAGGCAGATGTCTAATATACTACGCTGTATGACCGCTCGCGGTCCTGGACTGGTGGCGATGGTCTAGGAATGCACTGATCCAAGAAAGGTTCGTGAAAGGTTCCTCAAAATACTCTTTAGATTGGAGCCTGCAATTTAAGAATCGGACACCTGAATGGGAATTTATGTTCTTCAAAAATCCAGCCAACATGTTAGACTATACCTCTCTGAATGCACGGTGCTTACGGCCTTCTCAGAGGTGAGGGGTCAAACCTCGGGAATAAGTTTGAGCTCGGCCAATTTCCAAGCTGAAAAACCCACACGGCAAGATTTTGTGTAGTTGATATGTACCTTATTCCAGAAATAAGTAATTGCTATTCACGATGGCCGATGATCGACCTGGTAAAGCAATTCATCTGAGATGCTTGGGGAAAGGGATCATTATGGATTCGATTTCAGTTTGACTACTTGCATTGAGCCCCAGCATTTCCCTCAGTCCACAGCGATTGATGTTGAACTTCATACTGTAGCATAAGAAAGTGAGACGAGCATGATTGAGGAAGATATACAACATATCCCCGAGCGAGTTCATGCTATGGGTTCATGGGGATAACTGTTGATATGATTCAAAGCATAAGTATAAATAAAGGTTTTCAGCGTCCTCACAGTTGTTGTACACACACCGTTCACTGGACTACAGACTACATGTATTATTCAGTGTGAGTGAGTCCTAAAATGGTACTGTTCGGTGGTGGTGGTACCGATCGCCAGGACAGTGAGGTGTTGGTGGTGTACGAGTATCAATGGTCATTAACGGTGAGATAACGAATTTCGACTTTGAAGGTCAAGAATCCCAACTTAAACTGTTTGGGTTGCTTCTGATCTCTTTCCCTTTCCCCTTCTCCTTAGCTACTTCTGTTCCTTTCCTTTACCTTTAACTTCAAGGCAACTAAATCAATCAAAACACTAGCAGACTTTGACATCTATCCTCACTACTCATCGTAAAATACCCTACACCAACAGTTTTCCTCCTTTAGATTATCGTAATCTAGGTCAAACTTCCATCACCTCCACATCTCTTGATTGCCCTTCGATCGCCATGTCTGTCGAGGTCAATCCATCCCAACTCGGTTTTCAACGTTCGTCTCCCTCTCTTCTCTTATTCTCTTTTCTTATGCTACTTTCGATCTCCGCCTTTCATTCATTTCAGCTTACAGACTTACTTTCCTTTGTCTTCTATCACTCAGGTCCTCTCACTCAGTTGGTCAAACGTACCCTTACCGTCTCCAATCCTAATGCGCAACCTATCGCCTTCAAAGTCAAAACCACTGCTCCGAAGCAGTATTGTGTACGTCCCAACAGTGGAAGAATTGAGCCGGGGGAGCGAGTAGAAGTTTCGGGTGAGTTGGAATACCTTACTATCTCCTTTCTTTGATTGGCTTTTCCTTTGTTGGGTGGCGGGCCGGCTCATTCTTCCTGTGTTCTCAGTTCTCCTTCAGCCCATGAAAGAAGATCCAGAGGCTGGAGCAAAATGCCGTGATAAGTTTTTAGTTCAGAGCACGATCATCACCCCCGAGCGAGAATCTCGCCCATTTGCTGAGCTGGTACGAACCGTCGCCTCGTTCTCGAACCCTTCAATCATATTGACCCTGTGGACCTTGTGCTTTCAAATTCGGGCATGTATAGTGGTCGTCCGTGGAAAAAGAAGATAAGAGCTCGATCTCTGAACACAAGATCCGTTGCACTTATCTCCCCCCTGCCGATGAGCTTAACGGTGCTCCCCAAACCAACGAATTTGGCGTTCATAAAAATGGTAATGGTCCCGCAGGCCTTGGCGCTATACCGCACACCACTAACCGAGATGATGATGATGTCAGTCTTAATCTGCGACTCCATATGATGTGTTTTGAGAGCTCAAAATTTGTATATTCTTATCCCACCAGGATCCACGATTCAATTCCGTCCGCAGTAGTAATATCGGTACATATCATCAGGCTCCATCAGGGTCTCCGCCAAATCGCTTCGAGCTCGATCAGCCGGATACTACCGTCTACGTCGCCGCTCAAGATGAGTCCTTTACAGGTCGCCAAAGGATCAATTCGTCGACCTCTCCCATTCACACCCTCAAACATCGTGCTTCAGGCCAAACTTCTCTCTCGGCAACCGAAGATGGAAAAGGGGGCCCGCCTGCACCTTCTGCACCATCCAGATCTTCGCCTTCTATGAATGGTATCAGCCACAAGTCATCCAACCCTCTTCCCCCTGTGACTCTTGAAGAGGTTCATAAGTTGACAGCTCAACTGTCAGCAGCTCAAAAAGAAATTGAAAGGCTGAAAACATCACTCAAACAAGGAGAAGAAGGTTTACGAAAAAGAAACAGTCATGCAGGCGCCAACTCGCATGTGAGTGGAGCCGACATGATGACATTGGGTACACATGGTCTCAAGGGGCCATCCGGTCTCGTTCCGGTCCAAACCGTCGTCTTAATCTCCATTGGCGTATTTGCCTTTACCTGGTGGGTTCTCTTCATCTGATCCTCTCACAAAGAACGCTCTGTTTGCTGATATTGCGTATGACCCTCAGGTTATTCTTTTAATATGATCGAACAGGGTATCAAGCCCATGCTCAGCCTCCCTACACTGATCATTTAACTCTCATGCCCAACCTTGAAAGACTGACGTGGAGATATTGACTCGACCCGAGTCATCCCGATCAACCTATTCGCATTTTCAACATCTCGATAATTTTTTCACTAATCTAATATTGTGACTAGCGATTTATCACACTATTTCATGTTCACCACATTGTCGACGGACGCGAGATGCTTCTCTTATCTTATTATCGGCTTCTTCCTTTTCTATCGAGCATCCAGATCAGTTGATCTGGAGAAGTCATACGCCTGTCTCCCTTTGTTCCTGCAGGGGCTTGTTCCAGTCATGCCTCATATTTTTCCTACATGACTTGTGCCCTTTCCATGCCATCTTTCTTTATTGGTTTTTATTGTTGGATATCATTTTGGGTAGACAGGAGTATGTGCCTTTGTTGTGATTATATAAATATACATATTTTTGACGTGCTTACCACTCATTGTAGGCGTGTTTCTTCATTGCCCTTTATATATTGACAATCATCCCAGACATGTTCTACTTGCCCTGCGATCTTTCCCTCAAGTTTTCAGTGTCTGAATGCCGACTTGATGGATATCATAGGGTGATGAGGGTGGTGATAGAAACTCCACGCCTCATTGTTCTCAAAATATGCTGAAAGATTAGAGGGGCTGGGCAGAAATTTGGTTCCCTATCAACAGTATCATTCTGACATTTTGAGACCAGCAAAATGGATACAACACCAAAATCACACATTAGAACAAATGAGGCTGGGAACATTGTCGAGAATTCAATGTTTTAGATTATGAATGAACAACTACAATACCCTCTTTCTTGGTCACGCATTGATGGTTTCTTCCTCTAGCCTATGCCTTCAAAAGTTTCTCCTAAAGGATCAACTTTTAAGCAAACAAATTATGCCAGAGACTTGCATGCTTGATCTTCATTTTTGTTGTCTACTCTCCAAAGAGGTTATGTATGACTTATTTTGAATGCGTACTTTTGAGTTGTCACCACAATCTAGGTTAAAAATCTCTCTTGGCTCAAATTCCTCAGACATAGGGCTGTTTATTCAATTGTGAGAACATTATTGATCTATCAAGAGCAGATTTATTTGAAAACTGCCGGGAAGCAGGATTGAAGTGATTTCATCTCCAGATTTCTAACCTTTGAAATCACCCACCTAGGCAGAAAAGGCTTGAGCTGCTTGAGTTCTTTTACAAAGGCAATTGCTAGATGATATCAATGGTATACAAACCATAAAACCACAGGTTGGATTCAGTTCTGGTCCCACAGATGCATGTTTTGTCCCCACATGTTTTGACCCCATATCTTTTGGCTGTGCAAAGGCAGTGTGGGGTTTTGTAAATTGGGGAATGTCAGCCCCTAATTAGCAACCAAATAATGTCCACAAAAGGGTTGTGTATCATAATTCCACATGGCCAAAGCAATTTTCAAAGAACCATGTGAGATTTATTTTAATTTGATTCAGTATGTGCAGAACTTTCAGTCTTGAGTATCAGAGATGGTCTAGCCAGAGATGCTCAGAGATGTGTAAGGAGGTCAAGGGCTTCAAAAAACATGATGTAGCTTTTAGGTTGTTGAACATCTTATGCAGATTAAGTATCCTTCTGCTATAATTTTTCTCCACTATGCTTATGGTCTTGTCATACCACTCCTCCACATGACAATTCTTGGGTGTAGTAGCTGTGCATGTTTTGGATTCAACAAATGTGAAGTTTTGTGTGATGTCTGTCCTCTGCTTTAGGTTCTATGTCATCTTGAATAGATCTTAGTGAGATTTTTTTTTGACCATACAATTTGACCTCAGCAAGTCTATCCAAATCAAGACTTCATACATATATTTGACAGATATTGTGTGAATGAGAGCAGCTCCTGTACACGCGGCCATAAGAACATTCAAAATATCCCCGGCCTGGATTAGGCTTCTCAGGGCATTCCAAAGTCGCAGTACAAACAGGGGAGGCACGTGAGTGATCTAGACAATGTAAATGAGGAGCAAGTCAATCTAGAATCATCTCAGGGCTTAGTTGACTGGCTCACTTTTGACTCATTCTCCAGACGATACTCCAAACACAAAAGAAATCATTCAAGACATAGTTGCATCATAGAGAAATTTATTGAAATCATGGGCAAATCAATTACGACAAATGAAGGAGAAATAGATGGGTTTTTTACTCATTTGGAATGATAAAGTGTTAGCAAGTAAGGTGAATGCGAGATGAACAACAGCCGAATTGAAAAGAAAACTATTGAACACACTAACAGCATATGAGATTTAAGGATCAAATTCAAATAATTGCTCCAAGAATAACTCATAATCAAATTCATTTGGATCCACATCTGGTTCAGATGTAGGAGGATCTGTTCCAGTGACTGAATTGTGTTCACGTTTTTCACCCGGTTGATATCGAGGCATTGCTTCCAAAAGATAGTCTATTGCAGATTGAGGTACTAGAGCATGTCGCAAATCTACTTCTGTCACAAATGCCTAATTTTTGATGCATGTCAGTAAAAGTTCAAAATTTGATGTGATTTGATATAACTTACTTTGTCACCTGCGATGCCCCTGAAGGATTCCCTAACTTGATCAGGTGATGTAGTATCTTCTGTGATCTGGACTAGAAAACCAACGAAGGCTTCGAATGTGACCATACCATCCCGGCCAGCGATTTGCATGTGAATGAGCTCGGTATCCGAATCCTTAAGAATTGAGAAAAAGACTTAATAGACGCACTCTCAGACAAGTGAGAAAATTGTTCAAAGACTTACCGAGTAAACAATCCCCAAACTTGCCAATGCAGCACTGAACTCTGGTAAAGCCAATTTATTCTCCTCATCTCGGTCGAAATAACGAAATGTGGTCTCGAATTCTTCGATTTGTGCAGGTGTCAATTTCGTCATCCCGGCAGAAACAATCTATGAAAGATTAAAAAACATTTTAGAAGTGTGATGCAAGTGATGAAAGAGCCGTTTTGTATACCTGATTTTCCACAAAGGCTATCTTCCTAGCAGCCGCTTTCCGCACTTCTTCTGTTTCGAATTCCAGATCGTCAGCCGTGTAAACAGTGTGATCATTCTCTTCGACGTTTGCGTTAATGCAGTCCTGTTCAGCCTGCCGGACTTGTGTCAGAGAGTGAGAAACTGATTCGCCAAGACCGCTTTGGATTTCTTTGACCCGTGAAAGTTGTTCCTGGAAGATCCGCGCCAAGTATTAGTGTGACTCAGATGCATAGATCGGCAATAAGGAACGTACATCGAGGGGGCCAGCCAACGCAACCAACTCTAAAGAGAGGGAATGTAGCTGCCCTTCGAAGTTATTGGCAAGATCGGCAAATCTGATACGTAGGTCTTCTTTGATCCTGAGCAAAGCTCGAAAAGAAATCAATGTTGTACAGTAGACAATACACCGATCTCTAGAATACTTACTGTTGTATCCTTGCGTTGATAGACCGAGAGCGTTTTGCCTCTGTGGCGAGGAGCTCTTGCCAAAATGCTTCGAGGTCCTGAACATGGTGGAATCAGAATGTCAAAAAGGCATTGATATGATGCAAAAGACATAAGTAGACTCACTTCAAGCTTCAGACCATCAGGGGGTACATAAGTCCTCAAATTGTAAGTTTTCAGTTTGGTCACGATGTTTCCCAAAAGTCCAGCCACTTCACTCTTCTGTGCCACCCAATCGCGCTTGATAGTTTGTTTATATTTCTGGAAATCAGCCGCCTGTTCCTTGACCAAAGAATAAGTTGAAGGCAAGGCGGGTGTAAGTCGAGTGGCTATGGTGTGTCGGATTTCGTCCATAAGTTCGGTGACTCTCCGTTCATAATCATTCATCGAAGTCCATATAGATTTAAGATTTTCAACAAAGTTTGCAACACGTCTAGCCTCGACCTCGGCTTTGTCTAAACATTGAAATATGAGAATCAGGCGCTATTGCGATGATTGGACGAACAATCAAGATGACATTACCCATTGAAGAGAATGCGTGGAAATATTGTGCAATATAGGTCATGACCGAACGTTCATCGGGTCGGACAGAATCGCAAAGATCCGATATTTCAAGAAGTTGCTACAAAGGACAAAAAATGAGAGTCATGTCAATATCTATCGAGAATCACATGATGGTAGGTGATCGAGCCCGCACGGGTATACCTAGGCTCTTGGCCGCTATGTCAAAGGCCGTTCGAGTACAGGCATGTCGATCTGAGTGAGGTAGTGAATCCCAATCCAGCAGATCTGGACGATGATGATGGATCAATGCGCACCTGCAGAAGATATGATAGTAAATATTTCAATCCGTGGATGCAGAGGAAATGAAGGTTAACATACAAAGCCAGACCATCTTGCCAACTGTCGCTGAAATTTTGAACATTCACCTGCGCATAATCACGCGTTTTGCGTTGACACCACAAAAGAAGACCTGTAATCGCGTTGATTGACATCAGAAAAGGCAAGATAGAGAGACTGGCTTGATTGAAAACTGACCTTCTTTGGCGTTCACACCCTCCTCACTAATGTCCGCAATGGTGAATCGGACTATGGAAACCAATCAAGATAGTGGTGAGACTCGTGGCTAGCCTGCTACTCCTGCACAGTTGCTATTTCATTCAGATAACGTCACTCACGAATCAATGTCCAGATCAAACCCAGAATTAATTTTAAATTGCCGTCTACAACATCTATAGATGTATATAAGGGCGATATTTGAAGAATATCAGTAGACGGTTCATGGCACTACTGGTGATGAAATGACTAGTACCTTCTGGTCCGATATTTGTAAGAGTGACCCCACGACTTTGAATGAATTGTAGTGCTTTATTGACGTTTTCTGCTTTTTGAACTCGCATACGGGGTTGACGGTTGTAGCGTCCCAGAGAGGCATCCCCCATTACTTCCTGCAAATAGTGTAAAGATCAAATGCAATCGACTTTAATTCTGATTTTCTAGCTACGCCAAAACTTGAGCATTTGAGGGGGGAAATATCTAACCATAAGTCGAATGAGATTGGTGCCGTCTGATAGATCCCGAGTCAGATCAGACATCGGGGGTACTTGAATGACGTCGAGCTTCGCATTAAGCCTAAGAAATGATAGTATAGATATTGGTCATCTGAGGGATAAGGAAAGTGAGGTGACCAAATCTTCTGACCATTTACAAAAAGTCCGAGCCTATTGCAAAATAAAAGGTGTCAAAAGGGTGTTTCAAATATTAACATGAATGTAGTTGTATAACTTACCTGTACGTCTTCAAACTCAGTTGTCTCCCTTCCTCCAGTCGTAGGTGGTTTATAGCTAGATGTTGCGACTGATGAGCCAGCATTGGCTGGAAAAGGTCGATCGATAAAAGGTACATGAGATGATGGTCCTGCTGGTAATGCTGAAGTGCTTAGACTAGATCGATGTCCCAAGTTCATTTTCGCAGGTTTCAGATTCTTTGTGCCCACCTATGAATCGTATATTTGATTAGTTGTATGAGCGATGATGATGAGGAGACCACAAGCAGCAAATTGAAGGAGTTATAAATAGCAAAGTCAAAAATGTGAACTCCAATCGAAAGTTGAAACAGTTCAAATCTGGTTTGCTCAAAGTGGTTTCGGATAACCCGTTCCTCAATCTTCAACTGAATACCCTGACCCGCGCAACTATAAAGACCGGTTAACAGAAATTTGGGTATACCACACTCCTGTGATTTACCGAATGGATGACATTCCTCACTGCAACTTATGTGTGTATCTGATAAGTTTTTCGACGGTCAATGAGGCACGGCCATACAACTGGTCTCACCAAGGAGTACAAAGACGCCGCTGCGGCCACACCAGTGATAGTATGACGTACCCAAGATAGAAAAAGGAAATGTGATAGAAATGACGACTATTCTGCTCACCGATTTGGCTTTAGGTCGTTGGTAATATTGAGGTAGCAGTTTTGGACCTGCGCTGGGCAACTGGACAAGAGGTGATACGCTGGATGGTACGCTCGGTGGCTCACTGGTGCCAAGTGGTTCGTCATTGGAGACTTTCTTTACAGTTTCAGCTTCTGCTTGACCTCCTGAGGCTAGCCGCGTTCGCCAGAAAAACATTGCGCTTGTTGAGTGACTTGAACTGCTTTACTTGGTTGAATTCGCTTCGGCGAGAGACTGATTGATGAACAGGTCGACGTGCCACGTCTGTGTGGATATTGAAATTAAGGGATTGGCGACGATGATGGTGGTCCTTGAGTCAAATCGAATGAAAAATGTATGGTACGAAAGATTGACACGAGAGCAAATTAATGATTAGGGGATAAAAGCGGCGGCGTACAACCTTCGAGGGTCAACGTCACGATACCTTGTTCCTTAAGTCAGGGTCTCGTGGTGATCACATAGCGCTCGTTTACCACCGATGACGGCAATGATGAATTCATAGTGCGTGTTGAGGTGATATAGTCATATACCAAAGTAGTATCAACCAAGGGTCACAACAAGCGATGACAACCGGTCAGAAACCACGCCCTCAGTTAATCTTCTCCTTATATTCGTGCTTTGATCGTTGCCTAGGTCAAGGCAAGTTTTTTGAACCCCTTCAGATTCACTAAGGCGATATATACATACGTCAACTCTCGATCCCTGCGAAGGGTCAAGATCATGTTTTACTGCTTCCGGCAGCTTTACCCCAGGTTTTGATCGATACGTCTCCTTGAACTGTATCGACTCTCCGAAACGAGTTGTTTACCTCAACGAGTTTGAAGAGATGGACATTGGCAATTGCACAACGGGGCGATTCGAGGTTAATTGTAAGACCTCGGACAGAGCAGATTGAGGGTCAGGGGTTGTGAGTCCGCCAAAGAGACTGAGTGAGGAGTTAAGGAAACAATAGATGAGGGTATCGCGGATTGGGATCATTTCCGTAAGTATACGGGAACGAAATGGGATAAGTTGAAGACAATTCTTCACAGCATTGACAAGATCATGAAATCAAGGCTGAAGTTTTCAATTTTTTTATAACCCGATCTTTGGTGGTCCAGGACCCGAATGAGCAACAGGAAACAAATTTTAGATCGTAGACAATCTGGTCTGAGTCATGATGGAACTTGAAGTCGCGCAAGAGAGCCTTAACGAAAATAAAGGAATCGCAATCAGATGCTGGATATGCCCATTTCTGGCTTTGGTGTATCTCCTTCAACTTATCACATGATCGTTCGGATTTATGATCAAGGTGAAGTGCCACTTTAGAGAATAGTTGTCAGAGTAACAAGTCAATCATAATTGCTCCTTCACCTCAAAATGAAATGTCTCACCATTTTTTATCGTACTCTGTGATACGATGAGAAGGGGAAACAAATATATGTCACTGCCACTGAGGTTATCAAGATCGAAATGATGCGTCTTCATGGGAAAGTATTCAGAATCAAAGTCTGAACGGGATCATTCCGAAATAAACCAATCAGTGGATCGGGAAGGCATTTTCTGTTGCTCAGCCTCCTGATTCATCGTCCATAACTTTCATCAAAATCATCCAACCTCGTCAAATTTCTTGAGCTCATTATCACTTTTGCAAAGGATGGAGTCCCGAATGATTGCAGATCGAATTTCAAGCTCGTCTCTAGTCGACCCCATCGTTCAAATCTCCAAGAACCTGGCATCTCATCAACGCCACCTCATACAACTTTATTCATCCCTTGGGTACTCTCAACCAACACTTCTCGTGGAAAGAAAATTTTCTGAATTATATCAAGTTATCCTCATGACTATCAAGGATCAAGCGAATGAAGTGAAAGAAGAAGTCGAAGCCGTCACTAGAGAAATTCAAGATCTCAACGACGACATTCAGTACCTCCGGGTATATCTTGATGACCATCGACTGAAACCTTGGGATCTTGAAGCACTTTTGGATCATGAAGTCACTATCTCACGTCTTAAACAACTTCAAAAGATCAAGCGAGATCTTCTACATCTGAAATATGAAAGAGAATCTGAAGGTAAAAATTTGCTTCGATATATGATCAAATTCTGAACTCATCCTCATCCATGGTGAAGCTGATAGATTTGATCATTATTTCTCCAGATATCAGATTTAGCAACTCAGGTCCTGATATCAATCTAGGATACCTCCAGAAACTAGAGAAGCACTACATAGAATGTGATCAAGAAGCTGTGAGTTGATTTCCTTGTCAAATTCAACAAGTGACAGGTAATTAAGTGATGTGTGATCATCATTTACCCATGCGTATTCACGTCCTCAGTCAGAACCCTCCTCGTCATTTTCTGTAACTCAAGACTACGATCAAGCTCGGTTTGATTCTGAGTTACCTGGTCATCTAGGAAGTAACGGAATTTCTGAATTTACTGATAGTGGATTTGGTCATCAGAGAATAATTTCAATGCCTGTCACACATGAGAACCCGACTCACGCTCAGAATAGAATTTTGCGGCTAAAAAATGAAGCTTTAAGCCGTTCGAGGGAGACTCCGAATTATTACAGTAAAGATGTTGGATGTTGGGACTCCGTGAGTTCTATTCCGTCATCCCAATGGCAATAGCTTACTTCGACTGACATGATCATATATTTGCATCTTGCTCCAGTCACTTCAGTATGACAGGAAACGAGATGAGCGCCTATCAAGCAATTTGGGGGCGATTTTCAATTATGAGAGATCTTCGCAGTTAAGACTTACCTATATGCTGAATAGCCAAGAGAAAGTCAAGGTGATACGGCAGGAATGGGTACGAAAATCACAGGGATCCATGAGGCCATATTCAGATAATCAAAGGAATGGGTTATGAGAAAACAGGGAGTTCATTAAGTGAAGCTGAATGGTATAAGGGCTCTAACACTCTTAAGGTGTTGTAGGATATATATATTGTTGGTGAGGGAGAGGGGATAAAACAAGGATTGTAATGTCATTGATTCATGATCCCTTATAGCTGGAAATGAAATAATATCTACACCCCAATGAAGGTCAGACTGCCAGCTTGATTGCGTTAAGGTGCAGATGAGAGAAATCGAGTTCAACTTACCGCCCAAGGCATGATGGCCACGCAACAACTGGATATCATGAGTGATTTGTATTGCACATATAGTGATCGAGATTAATTCAGCGTGGAGTTTTTTCAAGAACTAGGGTTTTGTTTTTACCATCTCACATTGTTCTTTCTAAAAAACTGATTATCAGGAACTGCACAACAAAGCTCTCCTGACCACAAACTGGGCAGGTCTCATCAAATCGCCGCGAATGAAGACTTTCTGTGACGTTATGTATCAAAGATAACTATCCGATTTCGCCAAAATTTACATTTTGTATTTCATTCAGAGATCAAATCGGGGGAATAATTGGTAGGAATCTTACCAATGACTGGCAGTGGCCCCAAAGAGACCTGACTTACTCAGATTAAGCACACGAGACCAGAGTCTGGAGAGCGCCGCTGATTGCTGATGAGACAACAATTGTCCGTCTTATTTTACGAAACGCAATCCAGGGCCCGGGAGATGATTTGTATGTGCACTGTTTAATGTTTGACTGCGAAAGGATACGTGCCACACTCGTGATGAAAGACAGGCAAATGATGATATAGGGTCCCTCAGGTTCCAAGATGGCCGAGCCACCTAGTTTTCAAAGCACACGAAGCCTGCAATCGGTATTGGTAATATGATTCTTTCATTCAAGCTGAGATATGACAAGATTTTAGCCCTTGCAAAGTTTCACTTTCGATCAATTGCGCATGGAGTCACCATCGATTTTTTTGATAAGGTCATTTACCTTACCAGAGAGACCAACGCAAGAAAGAGGAGCTCTGGTCCCATTGGACAGAGCTCTTGAGACTGTGAGGTTGTCGCTCACTCAGTATGGACGGTACGGTTGGAATGAAGTCATGCCAAAGCAGACAGACTACTTTTAGGGACGCCAGCGTGTTTGGAAAAGGCGGAATGACAAGAACAAGCCTTCTCAGACAAAAAGAAACCATGTGACTGGTATCATGAATGCAATTCTTTCCAGTTTGGCCTAGAAAGAGGGCACCATAATGTTCCTGATCCTCGTCCCTAGCTCGTAATTGCCCTCAGCCTCAATGTACCTCGCTGCTTAGGTTTTGGAAACATCCAATTGAATATTTACCCCATCATCCTCATCACCTACTCTTCCATCGTGCAAGTCTAGTTTCTGTCAGCGTTACAAAACAACTTCAGCGTTTCTATCTTGCATGACACGCTTTTTTGAGTTCTCTCCCCTCCGTTCAATCATGAATTCGGAGACTTCGTCATCCTTGTCCGATGCCTCCCTGCCGATTATCAACAAAACTCTTCCACCGATGTACTTCACTGGAATGTCCTCCAGGAACCCTTTGTTGAATAGCCATCCGGTCGCGGGAGGTGAGTTTGGTCTTCCTTCACATCATGTCTGCGTTTACTTTGACCGCTCTACTCACTTTGATTTCCTTGGTAGAATCACTTCCATCTGAAGTCAAGGAAGCTTCTAGCGTTCTCCCTTTGGAGTTGATAGCATCGCGATCTGAAGCTGTCATCTCGATCCCTCACCATACCCAAATGGCTAGCGACATAATTATCAAGAAACCAGAGAGACTTAATGAAAACATCACTTCAATCAATGCATCAACAATTCATAAATTTGATCCCTTTGAAGATCGGCCCAGTTACCACCCACGAAGCTCAGTTCTCACTTCTGCTCGACCTACAGGAGATCATGATGACGAAGAAGCACCATCTGGTAGAGCAAAACCCCGTAGCTCTCGCACTTTTGAGGATACCCGCAACGTCGATCCATTATCAGAATCATATCTACCGCCTTTCCCACCTCCTCAGACTACGAACGATGGGAGGCGTGATATCTTGATAGGCACATCGACTTTCCCACCCATCCTAGGATTCACGGGCACCAATATTATATACGCAGACTATAGACTCAGTCCTCCGATGATGTGTCACGATGTAGGAAGGTTTCATCAAGAATCTGACCGTTCCGAAGCTCAACATACACTTTATACTCCCGACATTGGAACGAGCTCTAGGACATCGACTCGCGATTCCAATGTAGACCATCCTGGATGTGAAAGCTCGGATTCAGATAGCATTGATGACAAGATGATCGGGATTGCGGGGGAGTCAAAGGCTGTAACAAAAGACGAGGTATCATTGTTTTCGTCCGATAAAGTGCCTCAAAAAGCAATTCCATCATCAAAGGCAATCTGGAAATCTTCGAGCACCTACAAAGATTTGGACGTTTCAGAAGGAGAGGAAGCCGATGTAGATGAGCCTAGTTCATCACACAATCGATTTATCAAGAAGCGAAAATGCTCAGATTCACTTGTGACGTTGATGTCAAGATTATCAAATACGACACTGAGCATTCGTCCAACCATGGTGGTTTACGACTCTAAAGTAAAGCGGTCATCATTAGCTAGAATGCGCTTGTCAGTAAAACGACCTGTATCGGATGAAAAGTCTGATGAGTTTGTCAAAAGGGTTAGATTGGTGAATGGCTTAAATCACAAGAAATGACACAGATTGATACAAATACCACATTCTCTCCACTTTTACTCTGCTCGACTTCCTTCCTCTTATCCTGATCTTTATGAACTTACATTCTACAAGTAACATTTCGTGTTCTGCTGTTATTTTGTCATCTCAATCCAATTCTTGTATATCTTTTTAAGTACATCAGTTTGTGTTCAGTTTGTCACCTCAAGATCTCCTTAATGGAAGTCATGCAGCGCGAATGATGAAGTACCGCCTTTTCTTTCCTCAGAGCAACCATGCTAATAAAACATCCATGAAGTGACTCGATCTTGTCTACGTATGTACAAAAATGACAAAATGGTCCCAATCCTCCCAATGGCCTGATCTTTTGCCATAATTTAGGCTTCCTCTTCTGCCTTGTCCAAGCTTTCCCGCAAAACTCGAGGAAATTGGCGCGGTATTTTGGTCAAGCTTTATGAACAGCTTTGATCATAAATCCATTTCCAACAGATCCACTGATATGCATTTCAATGAGCTTACTCTGTAATAAGGCTAAGTCAAAGCAAAATACCCAAAGAATCATGATAATTATGATCTCCATCGATGGCCAAGGCAAATCAAATTTTAGTTCACTCCATTCCTTTTCAGATGATTATGATGAGTTTAGAAGAGTTTATAGAAATCTTTCAACCCCGGACATCCATATAGGCAAGGTGTGGATAGCAAATAAGGGTGTGTTTGTGCAACAGGTATCATGTCCAAGAGGTTATCTGACTCTCATGAAGAAGGGTCCCTGATAGTCCATTCTCAAAGATGATAGTTGTAATGATATGTAAAAATTGGATCATTCAGAAAGATGCACAAAGGCAAAATCAAATGACCATAAAGTAATACAAGTGCGTTCACCATTTCATCTCCATCTCACTCGCTCCTTCAAAGAAATCAACAACGGGATGTACATATCGTCAAGTGATCCATATCGTAAATCTGCTAATAATCCGAAATTTGAATCCTACTTGAAATCGTCTTCAACCTAATTTAAATCATTTAGAAGCTTTAAATGAACTAATCTCAGATGATAATGGACAGTCTGAAATATGAGAACGCAACTGCCATCAATATCACCAAGGGATGGGAAATGGGACAGCGCTACCAGGAACAATATACACAAGACATTCACTTGAATGGAAAGAGCACTGCGTAATTTACACATTACGTTCAGCATAAAATCTCTGATCAAATTGATAGAAACTCGTCAGTCTATCTCATCAGATGAACTCCTGGATATGAGCTTCACATACCTCTAGCCAAGCTTTAGAGTGCGTCTGCTCATCTTTGAGTTGTTCTAGTAACTCCTTGCAGCACTCCATTGCTTCATCCTCCGTTAAAGTTCCTTCACCATTAGCTTTTTTACGATTACCATAATGCTCTATTCCAAAATCAAAAGCAAAGACAGCTCAGTGGTATGTAAAACTGACGATGATGGAAAGAGTAAAGAAATGATTGCTCACGCATTTTTTCACACGAAGCTTTTACTTTATTCAATCCGAGTGCGGCGGATGATCCTTTAAGGAAATGACCTTTACGTGATAGGGTGATTAGGTCACCACTCAAACTATTGACAACCGATCAGTGATGTGAAATAGAGATGATTCAGCGAGTACGACCTACACCGCTGCGTCCATTTCTTTGAAAGTCGTAACAGCCTGGCAAGATGATAAGAGGGACAATCAAACGAGAAATTTATGAGATGACTGGCGATTTGAAGGAGATATGTCTTTGTTATAATTCAATACACACTTGATCGAAATAATCCCATGTTAAAGATTTGCTGAATGTATGCTCTTCATCATCATCCATCTCGAGTAGTTGACCAAAAGTTTCCATATCTACTAAAGAATCGCCTTCCGTATTGGCAACATCAGATTCATTTTGCTGTTCTGTAACCGTTGTAGATCCTGGCTTTGACGATGTCCCCTTCGAGGCATCTGATGCTTGGGTACCCGCTGTTTTAGTGGAATCTCCAGGCTTTTTGGGTACCTCTTCAGATGCCCTTTCAGTCTGAGATGGTTTGGATGAAGACCTAGGTGCCTGTAGAAAGATATTCCAAAGTTACATCATGTTTTCAAGATAGTTGAAGTAAGGTAAGGTAAACCTTTTTCGAGGATTCTTCACTATGAGTCGATGGCATTTCAATACTGAAATGCAGGGATCCGATACACCAATTGAGGACGATCAGACGAGACGAGACCTCGAATCGGAGCACCACATTGCATGATTAGTCATGACGATGATGGTGGGTTATCGAGTGAGGATAGAGAAGGGAATGTCAGTTTGAACTACTGTGGCACAATTGGGAAGACAGAAGGGTGAGGGAACACCTGATTTTATTTATGGACATACCAAATGGGTTTTGAGTATACCGATCAGACAAGGTTGAGAATGGTGGCTTTTTACTGTGCTTGGTGGCTGATAGTGATTGAAGTGAGTGTGAACTGTGAAGTGAGGAACTTCAAGGAAGACTTCAGGGCTCTTGGCTTATCAGGGCAATCGTCGATCGCAAAATTATCCGGATTATCCTTGAACCTAATGCCAGTCCACCGGCGGACTCATCCTTCCCATAGAAAGCCCTGCTTCAATTGAACCGTCGACTGAAACGGTGAAGTCCGATCCGCTGGTCCGGATGCGCTAATCCTCTCTTGATTTGTTTGGGCAGTGACAGATCTTTGAAGATTTCGAGTGGGTCTGTCATTTGTGTGATGAGACTAATCGAGCGTGCCATGATCATCAGATGCTATCCACACAGGTATGGTCTGTGGTGGCAGTGCTACTATGTATGTATAGGGAAGTTAAAAAATCCCGTCTGAGAGATGAGCCTACAGTCGTCTCTCCAATAACCCATACCGTTTTATGGACACCAAAAAGTATGGGTTTTGATGGAGTATGTCCTATGGGGATCTCTCTGATAACCCATAAATCTTATTTTGGGGGTAAAATATGGGTTAGGAGAGAGATTTTTTTTTAAAAAACAATTTTTATTTCAAAGCAAAGTAAATAGTGAAGTAGAACAAAAAGCGGGAAGATTTAAGGATTGGATGAGAAGTAGTGCTTCAAATTTGATTGGTTCATTTTCTTTGAACGTGCTGAACTAAACTGCCGCAACGCTCGGCGAAGGGTTTTTCCGCAAGCCCTCGCTTCCTTGCATTCTTCATGCCTGAGGTATGCCATTACAACATCACTTGATTTCAGTAAGTCAGAATATGATGGTTGTGGAGGTACTTCAACTTCAATGTGCTCGGGTTGAGGGAGATCTTCATGACTGTCACGTTCCTGAATTGATTCAAAGATTTCCTCGGGTGTCCAGGTTTCAAGGCCGCTTGCATGCTCACCGTGAAGATTTAAGAGCTCGCTAATAGACATCATGTTTGATTTGTGAACAACTCGTAAGGAGATCAATTCTTGAAGGTCTTGCTCAAGATCCTGATGAGCAACATCATCAATCAAAGGCTCCGTGTTGAGACTCGCATCCGCTGAGTTTGGATCCTGCAGCAAAGATCCATCGGGATTTCGAGGGGAAATGATACCCGCCTTCCTATAACAGTTTGAAATTGTATCTTGAGTCACTTCATTCCAAGAGTTTTCAGCTCGCTCCATAGCGTCGATTTGATTGATTTTGAAGATTGTTCCAATGGGGACTTCATTTTCATAGCGATTGATCACATATGTAATGTATTCAGATCTATATCGACATTTCCATGATGTGATTATGCCAGCATCCAGCGGTTGAACATGTGATGTAAGGTTTGGAGAAAAGAACTCGAGGCAAATACTGGTAAGTTTGTACTCGGAAGGCTCCTTATGACCAGAAAAATTGTCAACTAAGAGTAATATAGAACGACCTTCTGCCGATAACTTGATGTCCCAGTCTATAATCCACTCTGAAAACAGCTCAAATGTCATCCATGCCTTTGCATTGCTCCGATAGTAGTATCCAAGATTTTCGCCGGACTTTTTGTGGAAGCAGGCTGGACGCTTTGCTTTTCCGATGATGAACGGTTTGAGCTTGTCTGTTCCATCTGCATTACATGTGAGTGCAAAGGTCAAGCGTCGCTTATCACCTTTAACACCTGATTGTTTGTCTTTAGACAAGGCTCGGTCTGGTGGCATTCTACAGTACGTGTTGAGAAATCGAGGCTTGTTAGTAAAGATCAAAAGTATGTTACAGTACAAATGTTCTCACGCATAGAACAATCCTGTTTCATCCATGTTATAGATGTCTCTAGGATGGTAGGACTTGGTGATATCCTGGATTCATTTTCGTTCTGCAACGACCTTATCCGGAGTAGCTGAGCCCGCCTCGCCGTGTCTGACTCTTTGTCTAAGACCGTTACGTAATTTAAACTTGGTCAGCCAGCCTTCACTGAGCTTAAGCCACTCTGCTTGAGGCACTTTGAAAAGTGTTGCGAAGTGACGCCACTTGGCTCGTATCACATCTCCGGTAAGTGGAAGTCCGGCAATGTCAGCCTGTTGAACCCAAGTCTGTAGGGCTTCTGTTACTTGAGGATGTTCAGTCTCATTTCTCCGCTTAATGCCAAGTCCTACACCAGACTCGTAACTATCTTGTAACTTCGATTCATTATGTACCCAACTCGAGACTAGAGGTTGTGTTATGATAACACCAGGAAAACTATTTTCAAAATGTTTTGCTGTCTTGACCTGAACTCGACCATTTTATTGTGCCAGTCTAACACTAATATACGCTGAGCCAGAGTGGCATTAGTACGAGCAGACTTTGATCGGGTTTTTTTAGAAGAACTCGAGTTTGGTTGATTGGAAGATTCAACACAAGGATCGTCTCGATTTCGCTTCTTGGGACCTGGGTGTTGAACAATACATAGGGATCAGATTTCACCATACATATTGGATGCTTTAGAAGTGTTTGCAAAGAGATATTCACGAGGTTTAGCTACAGATGGGTCCACAAAAACCTTGTGCTCAAACTTATAAATCAAGACCTCTAATGTCTTCAGCTCATCTTTGCTGAAGGTCTTAGCAGCATCAGAGACATTGTTGCTATTTTTTATTTTCTCGAGGACAAGAGCCTCATCAACCATATTTCCAGCGTTATCGATAAAATCTTCGTCTGCCTTTGAAAGCGCCTTCCCTTGGCTCAAAAGGTCTCGTAGTGGACCCATACGTCGATCATTTTCAGATTTCAGCCGATCAAAACCTTCTTGAATATTCGCGAGGGTGAACTTTGTTAGGTCTTTAGGAATCATCTTTATGCGGTGGAGTTTGTGTGTTGATTTGTGTGTTTGTGGGTGTATTGCTGACAAAAGTAAGTTGTACAGTAAGGAATTTCAAACTCTTGTTCACCAGTCTGAATCTACATCACCCAAAAGTATGGGTTTTTCATCGCTGGTTGGCCTCAAAAAAGTATGGTTTATGGGGAATGATGGAGATATGGATTTTCTGTCAATTTCCCCCGCCCATAAAAAATATGGACGGAAAAAAGCATGGGATATGCGAGAGTATGGCTTATTGGGTATATGGATTTTTGGAGAGACGACTGTATATTCGACAACGTAAATTAAAAGGCATTCATGGTTTGGAATACAAAAGATAAAAGTTGTGCTATAGAACATGAAAGTGAAATAAGAGGATAGGGTGTGAACTAGGTGAAGTCACCGGTAGAAAAAGATGATATCATGACTCTAGCAAGGAGCGCAAAAAAAAAATTCAATGACCAGTCTTCACCGGTTTGTATGGAAGAAATCATGAGTCAGCTGCATTCAACAGACATACACCATGTTCTTATTGAACCAGGCTGAATGGATCACCATAAAGATGCCAAAGCAAAAGTATCAAAAACTCAGAATCTAAAGTTTGGTCAAGCAAGGATTTTACTCCTGAGGGAAATTCAATTTTTTATAAGATGTGTGCTTCAGAGCTTCTCCGCTTCAATCAAAGTGAGAGCATGCTCAACATACACCACGGGGCGACTTTGAACTGGGACCACGTGAAATGTAAGTTGGGTATGACCACACTGAGTGGTTGTGTAGAACAGGTGGTAGCAGTGTGAGGGCGGCTACGTGGCCTTCACCCATGGCCTTTCACGTATCTTACACGTGGAGAGAAAGACCACGTTGGCGTGGCGTGACTTACCAGCCAATGAGTGGGTGAGCTGGGTCATACGAGCGCAACCTGCCAGCCAGGTGCTCAGCATGCAAATGAGCTCATCCAAGCTCACATCGAGTGCTGATCATGCGGCTATTCTCCTTTGAAAAGCATCCACTTCTTGACAAAATCAAAAGGACTTGTCCACAAATAAATTTACTTTGAAGCCCGCCCTTTTGAAAATCAGGCTGTACCACATCTTGGTGTCATTCTCAAAACCAAGATTTGGGTAAAGGTATGATGATCACTGTCAAGTCTGACATCACAGGTACGGTACATGTCACAGGAACCACAGTCAAAGAACCACAGTCATTCACAGTCCTCTTTGTTCATCGTCTTTCATCATCCGACTCCTGAACTTTAAACTATAAAAAAAAGATAACACTATTACCCTTATAAGAGTTTAACAGAGAAAAAACTCGATAACACTTTAAAATAACACTAACAAAAAGACTCAAAGATCGACACACACCCTCCCGGACCCCTTCTTCAACTCTTCAACTCACTCTTCTTATACCTTCCACCTCAATCTCAACCTCGTATTTCCTCTTATTCCAATCCTTCAAATCTGATCGATTACGTCACTCAATCTTGGATCGATCCTGTTCTATCTTTGCATCTAACGTAAGTCCTTTCTATTTTCTAACTCTTTTGATTATTCAATCCTAATCCATCATTTCATACACTTATTGGTTCTTTTTAGTTCTTCTTTCATCTTCAAATATTGATTCTAATGTTCTTTTAGCTTTCAGATCGATCGATTTTGAAATCCAATTTGTAAGTTCTTTGTTTGTTTTTCTTCTTTTAGTTTGATCATTCATATACTAACTAATCACTTGTTCTTGTTCTATCTTCTAATTTGAATTCTAGCTTTCCTAAATTGATAAATCAATCTGATTTCAAAGTTCAATCTGTAGGTTCTTCAATTTTCTTTCAATTCAAGTCTTTCATAGACTAAGTGATCATTTAATCTTCTTTTATCTTTTTATGTGTCTTCTTTGATTCTTTAGCTTCTTCTCTTACTTTCTTTTGATCGATTCAAGTCTAAGTTCAAATTTGTAAGTTCTTCTTTTTTTATTATATCTTCTTTCTTTTAGTTCGATCTACAGCCATTCCAATATTGCTTGTCGCACCTGTTTGAAAAAGAAAAAGTTTGTGAGCTTGAAACCTAAGTTTTAACCGGCTAAAACCTGGAATTTGGCTGTATTGCCTTGAATTACAGCCAAGTTTGAAGTTTTATTGAGTAAAAACAGGTAAAAACTTAGGTTTCACTTTTTCTTTTTCAAACCGGAGCGACAAGCAATATCGGAATGGCTGTATCTATAAACTAATTAATCATTTGTTCTTCTTTCCTCATTTGAAATCTAGGTTTGTATTCTTTATTTTTTTAGATTGATCGATTTCATACTATCAAGGAACACATTAAAGAATAAATAAAAAATTGTTTCTTAGAGTGAGATCTAAATTGATTTCCACACCGCTCATTGGATTAGTCATTTCACACTGTTATGATGTGAGATGACTCACCCAATGGACAGGTGAGCCACCACGCTTTAGCTGCTCACCCTGGCTGTCATGTGTAGCTCACAACGGGTATCGCACTGTGGACAGCGCGTGATTTATTGGCAGAGAACTATTTCACGTGAATCTCACGTGCCAGCTGCCCCGTGGTGTATGTCTGCTAAGTTTGGCCTTTCCCAAACCATGGGTAAACTGCTCTGGCATGAAGTCACGACCCACGAAACAATAATTCACACAGGCGGCAAGCAGTGCGATGTGAATGTGTGATCGCCATACGGCACATCGTATCTCACTATCTACATAAGTGGGAAGCAGCGCAATTCCGCGTGTTGAGTCGCTTGAGCTTCAGCTTACCGCGCCTATCTGAACGTCTTTTGATGAGGCATCAGAAGGCGGGCATACGAGATTGATATTTCATTCCAGGTACAAATACAAAACAAGCGAGTGAAGAAAGCATATGATGGATAAAGTCATGTGTCAACAATACAAAAAAGTTTTGGATCAGTAATACATTTGTCAAGTTACGCTGACCAAGCATGATATGGAGTTTTGTGAAGCTCTACACCAAAGAAAGCTAAAGCAAAGCAGCGAAACAGTAGCAGTGAGAGCACCCGTTAGAAAAAACGGTGCCTGTGGTTGCCAGTCTGCCAGAATCCCACCAATGGATCCGACGAGGATGCCCAAACCACCACATAGAGAATAGACGCCAGCAATAGCCCCGCTGATGTCGGATTGATTCTGGATTACGTCTTGCGTTGACTGATTAGCTGTACAAGGCTCATCAGATGGTGCGACTGGTGGTAAAGATGCCTTTTTCCTAGTGAAGATAGCGTTTTGAATGCGAGAGCGCCCACTGGCGCATAGAGATAAAGATACAACAATCCCTGATATTTGTGCAACACCCAGCGCAACGCATATGGGCCACATCAACCAATGTCGGGGATTTGGCAGTAGTCCCATGGTCAAAAATCCAATCGCGCCAACTGCATTGGAGAATGCAAGCAAGGCGGGCTGGGACCGATGGGATGCGAGCCATCCGACGAGGGGAGCCAGAAGCAAGGCAGACAGCTTGATGATATGGACAAGATGATTCAGCTTGCCGATGATCGAGAGACATTTTGAGCAACTTACCTGGACCGTGCCTGTCAAAGCACTTGCTAATGCGAATGCAGCGTGACAGCCTTTTTTCACCTCATCGGAAGGGACGTTTGGCCTGTCTAGTTGACATTGGCCACTGGCGATGTAGTATTGATTTACGAGGACGGGAATGAATGCCGAGACCGCGATAGTAGTGGCACGCGCCTGAAGATATATCGGACAAGTCGAGTCAATGACCTCGAGTGTGGAGATCTCGTGTAAAATCGACTCACAGAAAATCCTGCTGCATAGGCTACTACGAGATAAGGATCCTCTAGGCAAAGATCGAACCCATAAGCAAGGGGACGCAAAGAGCTCCACCAACCAGTTCTGGTGGAAGTTGATCGATTTTTAGAAATCAACGAGTATCCTTCGTTTCTCCGACGAAGTCCGACAATCAAAGACAACCCAACTAAGAGGGCGAGGACCGATGTTATATAAAAAGAAGTTTTGATAGCCTCCTTGAGCGCATCTCGTGGCGATAGCGTAGGAAATCTGTTGACTATGAGCGGGGGAAGTCTGAGAAGGCAAAATACTAAGGCAAATTTTCAATTGGAGCTGAGTGGTCTCGAAGTGTAGGCAAGTTTTTGCAAAGAACTCAGGAATCAGACGTACCGGCGAAAAGGGCACCTAAGCCACTGCTAAAACCAATGATACCTGAAAGCTTAGCCGAGCGTTGGTCTTCTAGATGCTTGCATTCCGACACTACGGGCGATGACGACAATAGCAGCGGGGTCGTCTCGGTTTGTTCATCAGAGGATGAAGGCACCGTGTTCACGGCTATGGAAGTTGATAGGGATCCTAAGGTGGCACTGAGCATAGTTGTAAGAGCGGCGAAGCCAATCTGCAATAAAAACCGACATGAGTCAAGCATATCAATATGACCGAGATGTGACGTCACTAACCGAAACTAGGACACGAGCAAAGCACAATTCAAGAGTTGATCTAGCTTGGACAAATATACTCAAGGCGATAGCTATGAGTACAGACAAATCATCAGCTATCAGACATTGGCATAGAGTCGTACAGTGGAGCGAAGGACTGTACTCACCGACTAGAACGTGGCCTACGACGCTCACAAACCGAAAGCCATATAGGTCAGCGCATCTACCCCAGACCAGTACAGCCGGCAGTGCTACGAGTTCATCCAACAGAACCAGGGATCTGAAAAGCATAGCGGATAGGTAGGATGATCAAATTTTGGAGGTCTGTGTGAAGCAAAGAAAGTCTGAAACTCACCCACTCACACGACCCAGATGATCAAGTGGTAAACGGACAACTGCCGTCAAGACGAAACTGGTTGATGCATTCAAGAAAACAAGACATGCTACTGACAAAAAAGACGACAGGAGATATGCCATCACATTTACTGGTCTGACATCGGCAGCTAGACCGAGCCATTGTAGACTAGAACGATTCATGTGGATATGGATTGCGCAGATGTAGATAGATGAGTCCAAAGTTGACTCAAGTGAAGATCAGAAAGCCTGCAAGCCTGCGGAATAGTCAGAATCGGATAATCCAAAGAGTCGGGTCAAGCTGCCAAGCATTCACCGGGTCAGGGTTGAGAATCGAGACCACATCCGGACCCGAGGTACACAATCGGATAGATGAATGATACTCGGGTACTAATCGTAGCATGCAAGCCTATCCAAGCGTGGGTGTGCCTTTGGATGAGTCTGAACCACCACCAACCGTTGATCGAAGGCTAGGATGGATGCGACCGAAGCGCGAAAAAGACCTCGATCAGGATCCGACACAGTCGAAGAACCCAATCCAGCGATCCCTGAACCGCAAAGTGAGGATGAAGACATTGGCCCCCTACCAGCTCCCGACGAGGGCCCAGCACCAAAAGCGCATGTCAAGAACAAACGAAGAGGTCAGTGGCCGTTGTTTTGTATAGGCTAGCAAACTACGCGAACTCATTCCATTGGCCCTCTCTTCACTTGGCTCGCGACAACTCTTAGTTGCTCATCAGAACGCTCTTCTACATCTCAAGCATCTTCCATCGGCCGAGCGATATCATCGCAGTTTCATGCATCGTGATGTTGTCTCCTGGGTTACTGTGACTCGGTAAATAATTAAGACAGAATATCAGTGATTTCCCATCCAATTGCCGCAATGTTTTAATCGCCTTTGAATGACTTCAGGACACACTTCATCATCACGGCATCAGTCGACGGGCATATCAAATTTTGGGGCAAAAAAGGCCCCAAGGATGGTCCAGGGATCGAGTAGGCCTTTCGCAATTGATGAGGACAAATTTGAATTATCAGGACGTTCTTCTCACTCAAAAAAACCCTGTGGCTGCAACAGATTCGTGAAGCATTACCGAGCCCATCTTAGCTCAATTGTATCTGTATCAGCTTCGGCCGATGGCTTGATGTACGCGAGTGTCTCTGCAGATGGGCAGGAAGGTAGTGTGAAGATATTTGACGTTCAAAATTTTGGTATGCATCTCTTTGATTTATTTTGAAAGGTATAGCACACATGTTTCAACTAAAATTTGAGCTGACGCTCAGACAAATAGATATGATCAACATGATGAAAGTCCCTTTTGTACCCAAAGCATGCTGCTGGGTTCACGCAATTGGCCAGGCAGCCACACTTCTCGCCGTGTGAGTCGACATCATTCTGTCAGCTGAGACATATGGCTGATATGTATCAATTCAGCTCAGATGCGAATACCCCAACAATAAACATATACGATGGGAGGGGTACGGGTCAGCCGGTTATGTCTATCGGGAGTCTGCATCACTCACCTGTGCATCTGATGTCGGTGGGTCATCCTTTCATGCCCTGATTGGAGAGTTTGTTCGCGTAAATGTGACTTACGAGCGGGTTTTTTAGTTTAACACCGTTTTCGACTGCGTCATATCTGTTGATACGTCGGGTATGCTGGAGTATTGGGAACCAAACGAAAGTTTCAGTTTGCCTGAAGGAATAAAGTGGTCCATGAAAAGTCAAACAGATCTTTACCATTTCAAAAAGGTAAGCAACCTATCTCGTGAATTCTCCGAACGAATTATCACTCACTCCAATTTACGTTAGTCGAAATCAGTGCCTACTTCTTTAACTATATCACCCAATGGACTCCATTTCGCTACAACCACTCTCAATTCCCAAGACCACAGCATTTGTGTTTTCAATTTCTGCACCGGAAAGCTGATGCGAAAATATGACGAAAGTATCACTGCTATCAGTGAGATGCAACAAGCGGGTACCACAGCTTACAGGCTAGATGATATGGAGTTTGGACGTCGGCTTGCGGTTGAAAGAGAACTGGGAAAGACAGCCGAAAGTGGCTTATCACCTGGTGCCTGCGGCAGTGCTATATTTGATCCAAGTGGCAATTTTCTGATGTATCCATCTTTACTCGGCATCAAAAGTAAATATTTGAACATCAATCCCTTCACTTAAAATAAGTGTAGCTGATACTTTACCATTTTGCATTCCACAGTTGTTGATATACATCTGAATCAAATGGCTAGAATCTTGGGCAAAGACGAAAACCACCGATTTTTGCAGGTGGCTTTTCTTCCTGGGTTTGATGGTAACCAAGGAATTACTACACTCGTGCGTCTCAGTATTTTCAAGTACATCATAACAACAGTTCCTAATCCTCGGCATATCGCAACTCAAGGCTATGGCAGTGTCAAACAACCCATTGTTGGCCGACAAAGGTCAAGCTGACCCCAGCTTGTTCTGTACGGCGTTTAAGCGGCCTAGATTCTATATCTTCAATCAGACAGAACCTGAGTCGTACGTGTTATTAAATCATATTTGCGTGTCATAGCTGACAATCTTTCTTTGATATACAGCGATTCAGGTACCAAAAACGCTGATCGCGACATCTTCAACGAGAAACCTACACGAGAGGAGCAAGCAGTCGCAGCCGTTGCACCAGCTTCGAAAGTCCAACTTGGCAGCTCTGCAGTCATCCATACAACCCGTGGAGATATACATTGTCGACTTCATCCAGAGCTTGTTCCCAAGACTGTAGAAAATTTTGTTGGACATGCACGAAGCGGATATTATGATGGAGTCATCTTTCATCGTATCATCAAGAAATTTGTGAGGTCATTCAAACTGCAAGATCTAAATAGCGTTCTCCATCTGACCACAGGATTATACTTCTCTTTCTTCCAAGATGATCCAAACTGGTGACCCACTAGGAGATGGTACAGGTGAGTCATTATTTGCCTTTTCTTTTGTGATCGTGGTTCTGACGAATTCCATTCTCAGGGGGTGAATCTATTTGGGGTGGCAATTTCGAGGATGAGATTGTTCCAAATTTGAAACATGACAAACCCTATTGTCTAAGCATGGCCAATGCTGGTCCCGGTACTAATGGCGTAAGTGGATGTTAATATTGTTTTGGATACCATTCCGTCACTCATCGTTTATTCTTCCAGTCGCAATTCTTCATCACGACTGTGCCTACTCCTTGGTTAGATAACAAACATACGTGAGTTCTCAAATCCGTTTTGAGGGTTTTCTTCGGATCATATCAGAATCTATCTGCAAATGACTGATCAACCGTCCTTGTTCACCATGTTAGCATCTTCGGACGTTGCGTTTCTGGGTTTGACGTTATTCATGAGATTGAAAATGTCAGATGTGATAAGACAGATAAGGTAAATGCTACTGATTGATTCCCATAAATTCTGAATATTTTGTCTGACGTATTTGAACAACAGCCGCTCCCTGATTACGAGGTAAAAATCAGCAGCATAACAGTTGAATAGAATCCTCGAGTCACAAAAATGAAATTATCGGAAATAACTGCTTCAATCTGTCGTCCTCTCTCGAGCATCTTCAATTGGTGGTATACTTGCAATAGAATGATCAGAGATCCCCGCTGTTTATCCCGGAATTTGTCATATAGCATGAAATTCTGGAAACATGCTGCATTTCTCATCACGCGCCAACACGTTGAAGAAGGTTCCATGTAGTTATGGGTTGCCAAGACCGATCCTTGAGTTTGACAAAACTTTCCGCCTGAACCGTTTTTCATCAACACCCAATCCTCAGAACACGCTAGACCTCGCAGATCAATGGGTCCAAAAGCTACACAAGAGCAGCCCTCCAGGTGTAACTTCACCGCTTCAAGCTTCACTGTGGAAGCCTCAGAAAACGAGGAGTGTACTGGGTACTATCAAAGCATCTTGCCGGAGGACTTTCAAGTTTCCACTTTGAGATGGATTGTGCATAGTGATCTATAATTGTACGAAACCACGAAATGTGATGCATTTTAGTAACTCAACTGATATTAATTCTATGAGTAAAACACCATCAGAACATTGTTTTTCCTTTTTTACTTTCTTTGCTGAAACTTTGAGCTCTGAGAGTCATGCAGACATTTCTATTTAAGCAGATATATGTGGAAATACGAGAGAGACAATCAAGGTGGAGGGAAGATCCAACTATGATGGATCTTGATAGACCTGATAATTCGAACTAGCTGGATTTGAGGGTGCAGGGACTGGCAGTCTGGGACTCAGTGGGAGGCATGAGGACCAGCTCAGTGAGGCTCAGTTTTACGTCGAGCTCAGGAGTGCTGATTCCTGAGCAGGCATCCTTCGTTTCATGTTTTAAGAAGGCTGGACTGATTTGCTATTAGCATATGGAGCTTGTTGTTGAGTGTCATATGTAACATTACATGTGAAGGGGTAAATTGGATCGGTGCAATCCTCAACAAAGGCTGATTGGTTTCACTTCACTTCGATTATCTCATCTCATTTGTCATGGCTCAACTTGCGAATAAGAAAAGACAATTTAGTTCCGAACCTCCTGCCGAAGCGTTCGATGAGCCGACATCCCGATTTGATTCGAGTCCTGCTGGTAATCGTTTCTTGGAGGTCAGTGACAAGTTTGAATTTGCACGACTCCTTGGTATTGAATCTTGGTGTCTTTGCTGCAGCTCAAACCTCATCGTGATGCTGAGCGTGTGCGCGCTGTCGATCTCGGATTAATTCCCGACCCACTCAAACCACGGCGACTGGACGAAGCTTTACCTTTTTTTGGAACATGTACACAAATGTGCCCCGAATTCGAACGCCATGAGCGAGAATATCAAAATAATACAGACAGGTGGGAACGGGTCAGCTCAGCACGCTCTGAAACTTCTAACCACTCGGCTCTAGAGTATATTTGATCTTTTTACTCACAAGATCTCTTATTTTGACAGTTTCCAGGAACGATGCGGATTGACCCTTTGAAGGCTGTCAAAGCATTCCATCGCCCCGCCGCCGGAAATGATCAGCCTTTACCTTCTGACGTGCGGCCACCTCATATCCTGAAGGTACATGTTATCCCGTCTTTGGCAGTCTCATCGCTGTGTTTGCGTTCGATAGATAGACTAAGAAGGTCTATCAGGCAACTCTCGACTACCTTTTCAATGATCTTTTGCCCCAAGAATCGCTATTTGAAACCCATGGATTTATTCGAGATCGTACTCGATCAATCAGACAAGACTTCACTTTGCAGAATGAGCGCGGCTCTATGGCGATCGAGTGTCATGAACGTATAGCACGTTATCACATCATGTGTCTGCACTTTTTACGTGACAAAGAGGGTGTTGGAAGCTATCAGGAACAACAAGAGTTGGAGCAGGTCCGCAAAGGTAGGTTCTGTGTCTACGCCTTCCGCACTCATTGATCTGACAATCTTGATCTGCAGTTCTACAGTCCTTAAACGAATTCTACGACGATTTCCGAGGATCTAATCAGTTATGGCCCCACGAAGCTGAATTCCGAGCTTATTATCTTCTTACTCATCTTCGTGATGCGGATGCCGCACGCACCACAGAACGACTCCCTCAAGTTATCTTCCTTGATCCCCGACTCCAATCCGCTTTGAAGCTACATGCTCTGGCGCAGTGTAGTAATCTGACAAAAGTGCCTTCTGGTCGAAGACCCACCAGCTCCCCAGCTACGCTTAACGGCTTCTCTCGCCTTTTCAAACAAATCGGTAGCCTTCAAACATCCTTTCTAGCTGCTTGTCTACTTGAGACGCATTTTCGCGATATCCGCATTGCAGCACTGAAGGCTATACGTTCCGCCCAGTCTCGCATGTATGGTGCAAAGCTACCTCTGAAAGCGTTGGCAAGAGCATGTGCTATGCCAGTACTTCAAGAATGTCTAGATTTTTGTGTGGCTTGTGGGCTCAAGATCACCCGGACAGCAGATCTCAATGACTGTACAGTAGAGCTGCACAATCATGTCATGTTTGACGGTGAGTTTTCGGCGACAGCATAAAATCTTGTCTCACCTAGCTAATTTCTTGTCACGACAGAGCACTCGATTACATTCCGGATGCCCAAGTCGTCGATGGTGACTGAGAAAGGCGTGAATATATCCATTTCTGACCTCATCAATGGTGTACACGCCACCGCCAAGGTATCGACTGCAATCAGAACTGTCTCACCACTCACTTCTCGATCTGTCCAGCAAAAGAAGACGAGTCGGGTTGAGATGGTACCAGCAACTTCCCTTCCTCAAAAGGCACTCAGAGACCAGAAGGTACCTCTGGATAACAGTACCACAGCTAAACTAGCCACCCACGCCAACACTCATCCTTCTGACAAAACGGATGACAAATCCACGCCTCGTCGAATCAGCGCAATCTCACAGCTCACGCCAGGCTTGTCAAGATCTCATGCAGTGGTCCAAACATCGCAAATCTCCCCAGCCTCTCCGAAATTTGCTACTCTAACCTCGACCAAACGGGAAACCCCATCTAGACCATCTATTTCTTCGAGTTCGCCGATGAGTCAACCCCCCAAATTGCCAGCTCGCAAACGATCTTCTGTCCTCTCCGCATCATGCTCAAAAACGATACAAGTGTCTGCTCGATCATCCGCCCAGAAACAACTCATAAGTAGTCTTTGCAGTGATGTGATGTGTAGTCTCATTGGACCTATCGCATCCCGAGTGGCATCTCTAGCGCTAAGGAACAAAGTGGAATGCTCTTTGGCTGAACAAACCCAAACTAATAAATATCACATTGAATATCTTTCTGAAGGCTTGCAGGAGCAATTTGTTTCTGAGCTCAATTCGGCGTTTGCATTTGAGATTGCCTCCGATTTGATCTTCGAGCAATATAACGACAAGCGTGAACGTCGACTCATGGGTGCCACTTTTCACAAATGGTGTGAAAGTACTCGATCTCTTCGACCAAATCCAGCCAAAAGGCACAGAACCGCAACTGATCCTCGTGCAGAGGTAATTTGGGATTCACCCTCAATCAGCAGTCATTTGGCATACTGATCAGTTAACTCTCGTTCTCTTAGGGCGTGTCAGCTGATCTAGGCTCTTCCCTTTGGCGACCCGGGGGTCTCAAGGACTGTGTATGCACTTTCTTAAACCAAATATTACTTGGGTCGAATGAAGCTACAGTGGAGGTAGTAATTGTTGTACCCACAAAGGCGTCGTTAGTGTACACGTGGCTGTGTTGCAAATTTGGCATGGACAGCAGGCATCTGAGTGATCAATTAATTATACAAGAGAATGGTTGGAGAATCTCCATCAACTTTGTCGAAGAAGAGCATACAATGCCGCCAGAGGTTTGTACCTCGACATGACTGACCTCTTGACATCCATGATATGCTAGCTAACGCAATCAACATAAAATAATCCAGGGGTTATCGCGAGTTGCTCTTGTACTTCTCTGGTATGATGCTACATGTGAACCTACCGCATCTATGTGCGTTCCTCGCTTTCATACGCTCTGAACAGACCAGATCACTTACCACAAGGCCCTTGGTAGAAATCACACGCGCTGGGTCAAATCAGTCGAGCTCTTGTCCTTCTATCGCGTAACCTCGCTAGGAATCTCATGGCCTACCTCACAAAGCGCATCAACTTCCGCCAAAGTTCCTTCAGGCTTAGAAATCATACGTCTTTCGATGGATAATCCAGAGCGTGAGATGGAAGAAGCTTTACAACATCGACTTCATCTCCTGGAAAGTTCAACCAATACCTTGGCTAACCTCGAAGGTGAGCTTGCTTCTTCATTCTCCATTTTTTCGTGAATTGAGAGTGATGCTCATCCTTTGTGTGTAGAACGTCTTTCGCCTTATCTATCCACTTGGCAAGACTGGCAACAAAAAGCTCTTACGAGGCTGAGTCGCCCCTCCACAGCTTCGCAGAAAGCCCATAGACATGGGTCTACTGCTGTCCAACATTTAGACCCGGACATCGATCTTTTGAACATGGTCCATTTATTTACCTTTGTCTCCACCACAATCGACATGATGGTCACCACGATAGGATCCCTAATCGGTCCACCAGACAAGGCTGTCAAGATTGACATCACGTCTCTTCGGTTGGATATGATATCCACAATGTCAGTCAGCCATCTAAGGGAATATGACAATAATCCAAAGACTAATTAATTCTTTCTGCAACTTATATGTCCATGGTGATTAGGACATGTGAGAATTTTTATCGGACTCTACAGGACTATCAATGCAGTCTTCCCATCAATTACTATTCAATCAACCTGCGCGCTTTGTTGTGCGCCCAACCACCCTTGTCGCTTGGTGCGTTCTCTTGCATTTTCTTTTAGGGCTCACCTGACTCTAAATGTTCAAATACTGGTTGCATTTTGGAATCAAGTCAGCTGAAAATATTGCCACACATTTTGATCGCTTTTTAGTCCAATTCTTTCGTCTCTTTTGTCGACATCTTGCTTCAGCAATCTTGGAGATTGTGCAAAAAACTGCTGAATCAACTGGACATCCTCATTGCTTAGCACAGCGTCATGAAAAACTCAAGTCACATGCTATTAGTCTTTTGCCTGAGTTTGAACTCCAGTTACAAGCATTGATTCAGGATCTCCCACAGAAACCCACTAATCAATTATTGCCCACCTCTAGAGACAGTCAGGATGGGTAAGTGTCTTTATCAAGTTTTGCAAATTCATTCTTCCCGAGAAATGATAATTGATATGATTTAAATAATGATCGAACGTCACACTACTTTAGGCTTAATCTCACAAATGGACAAGAAACAAGGATTGAAGAAGATATGACATTCAATGAAGAAAACTTGGAATCGAACAGTCCATCACCGTCCATCACCCCACCTTTCAACAATCATGACTTGAAGAAAAAACCTAGTCGAGCTCAACTTGTATCTGAATTACGAAAACTTATTCAATCTACTAAAACTAATCAGTAATAAGACTTCTATGTATGCGATTTTTTACCGCACTTTAAAAGAAGGAAATCACATTCTTGTATCTTGAAATGCCCAGTTGAGGGTTTTTCCACCTGTTTGACAACTTGTAAAACATTTTACCCTTTTCAGTGTTTTTATTGGAGATGCATGTTCAATTTTTTTTGTTCCTTCAAGGGAGGTGGGAAGAAACCATGTGTTGGAAAAATTTGCACACCCTTGAAGTTGCTGGAGCCAGCTTTTTGAGATGTTGGCCAAACACTCGAGGCCTGCAGCCTGCTGAGGATCAAGGGACTTGATTTAAGTTTGGTGCACTTGGCTGCACAGAAAGCACGTGTTGATTGCTGCGCATCGAATATTTCGGGGTGCTGCAGTCCGTACCTATCATGGCAGTGTCGACGGGCGCGTCCGACTCTTGTCTCTCTTTCAGCACCTTCATCGGACAATCCATCGCGCCTCCGATCCATCGCATTCGTCAAATCAGATGGCTTTCCAAAAGTATCCAGCTGACATCAAAGCCGTGGCCGTTTATTGGAAGCTTAAAGGCATCCCCATTCACACTATTTGCCGGCGTCTTCGTCGGTCGATCTCTCAGAAATCGTTTACGCGATGGATCAAGCTCTACCATCACACCCAGGCCATCATTCGTGATCCATACCATTGCAAGAAGCCTGGTCGACGTGGAACTCTGAGTGAATCAAATCGGCGATTCATGGAAGCGTTATTTCAAAATTATCCCACATTATTTTGGGATGAGATCAGCGGACAACTTCACAATATTCAAGGCGAGATACCCACCATCAGTGCCCTCCAACTTGGACTTCACCAGCGACTTCTAATTAACATCAAAAAGGGGGAAGTTAATTACAAACCAAAGAATTTGGTAGCCAAATTCCGCTGGATGGACGAGATGAGCGGAATTCCACCCAACTTTATAGTATTTGCTGGTCAGCGTTTATTTGAATGATATATGTCTGAATCTGTCTGAAGTTCACGATTTAACGGATGTGGCTAACACTCGCCTTTCATTGCAGGCGAGAGTACAGTTTGCAGTGGCGGTATCGAGTATTCAATTCTTCCTGCCATAGGATACTATGACATGGTAGCTCTTTCCGTAAAGGAAGGTCCCATCACCTCTGAGCGCTTCGAGCGATTTCTGAAGTACCGCTTGGTACGTTCCTTTTTAGTCACACAAGTATTCTGATTGCCTAATGTTCTTTTTCTCTCTTTCAGCTGCCTAGGATGAAACGTTATCCCGACCGCAACAGTGTTCTCGTACTTGAAAAAGCGTCGATCCATGAAGGTGAGAATGTTGAGAAGCTCTGTAGGAAGAAAGGTGATTCTGATTCTGTGTATCGCCTCTGAAGATCGCTAAACTCATGTGATCTTGATACTATTTTAGGCATCCTTCTGAAATACCTGCCTCGTCACTGCCCGGAATTGAGTCCGATTGAATTGGGGTTTGGCGTCCTCCAGACGCGTCTCCGTCGAACTGAAGTTTTGGATTCTCATACCGATCCAAAGGAGGAGATCACGGAGGCAGTATCTCAGGTCTTGGGGGCAGAGTCATTGAATTTAGAACCATTATACCATCTGTGTGGATATCAAATGCCTAATGGACTTGCCGCCTGAGTTGATATATCATGTTTATATGTAATGTGGTTTACTTTTCTCTTCAATTCTAAATGTCGTGTGCAATGCTCAATGTTGTAATATAGTTTCTACCAAAGATTGGAAGCTTCCCATCAGGCTCTCCCCAATACCTAGGAGACTGTGCTCTCTCGAAGTCCGCCTTTGGAGTTTAGGGGGATGGGTCAGCATTGGCAGATCAACGGCCTTTTTTCCTGTGTATCTTGAGAGCAGTCTGATTTCTCTTCTCTTCTCTTCTGGCATAACTGATTGATAGATTACTAGTGTGAATATTCCATCTTGAGGAAGTGGTGTTGGTTATTGGTTATTACTTGCTACGAATAAAGTTGTCTTCTCTTTTTCTATCCTCATTTCAAATAAACATGCTGTTCTCTCAAATACACTTTCTCATACAATTGCTCATCTCTATACGTGTCTTTTTCAAATATGTTCTTATTTGATATGTTTCCTGGCTACAGTCTCTCACTTTATTCTAGTCTGCGTTTTCTCTTTTTAACTCTTTGCTGTCTGTGTGTCCGTCCTATAAAGAGCCACCTATGAGTCGAAGAAGTTTGATCCTCATCTGTTTCAAAACTTCTTCGTATTAACACTTGGAGCAAAACACTAATCCCTTACGGCGTATTTTTGCTTTCGTGTGAATGACTCATAAGTGGCAGAACAAATGAGACTTTGCGTTTTGAGAAGAGGAATGGGAATCAGTCGTTCTCAAAAGTTACCCAGAGAGCCAGCAATGGAATCCACTCCTGAACCCTCAAAATGTGGAACACTAAGATAAATATACTCTGTGGGACCCTTCCCTGGCTTTGGGGGTATCACCATAAGACGAGTCAAAGAGTCTGAAACGAGCTCAGCTGACTAAAGAGCTGGCACATATCTGCATTACAATGATAGCACTGAGCAGCCAACTACATACAAAGAATACTTACCAGTGAATCTAAGTCTTTATCAACACTTTAAACTTAGAATTAGCGTATTGGCAGAGGTTGAAATGGGTGATTGTGGAACAGCTTCAAGCTGACTATAGTGGGATGGTGTGATGATCATACTGAAGCTGATGAGCATATTTAACAATGTCAATCATTACTGGTTGTGTTCATTGGTGAATTTGGAAGCAAGTGCAAAATGGGTCATGATTTTACAACAGATCAACAATCAGCAGCAGCAGCAGCTGAGTTGAAGAAAGTGTTGAGTGGAAGAGAGGAAAGTGCGGTCACAAGGTGGATAGGGTATTGAGGCACTTGGCTATGATGTGATCATCAGTGGCTGTCTTGATGGCAACTTTGGGATGAGATGATTGGGAGTTTGTTATATGAGATGTAGAATGAAGAGTTGGCAAGAGAAGCTGTTGTTGGATATGGCACTCACCTGGTGGGCCCACCCCCACAATAGTCTCTGTGAGGGATCTGGTAGTGTTTCTGCTCCTACACCACGGGGCAGTCGCGGCGTGAATTCCATGTTGCCATTTGGCTCTATAGTGGTTCACGTAGCATTCACGAGAGGCGAGTCACGTCGTGACTGCAATCCATGAACGACATCTAGCTTAACACAAGCCCCCCACTGCCTGCGTCCCCCGGAGCCTGCGCAGGGGGGCTTGCGGCTTATACGCAAATACCCGCGTGATTAGATTTGAAGTTGGCAGGGAATATCTCCGTTCTCCCTTTCCACCACCTTACACATTACAAATCTTTGAAGAAAAAAGACGAAATGAAAGATCAGCTTCCTACAAATCTTTTGCCCTACTCAGATACTTCTGAGCTGCTCCTGAACTTGAGATTCAAAAGGACTTCTTATTTTGTAAATTGAAATTTCAAACCTCACATCTGCTGCGACTACAGTAAATTTTACATATGAATGACTTAAAGGATAAATCTATTAAAGACTTTCTCTGTGCGAACCCATGCGGTGATTGGAGCAGGAGCTCCTCAGCCAATTATCGTTCTGCTCATCGTATTTGCTTTATTTCTTCATTGAATTCCCTCTTGTGAGATTCATCTATCGCCATAAAGAACCAAACACAATGGGCAGTTCTGATGAATCAGAGGACGATTTTGTCTTGGATCCTTTGCTTAATGTTCCGGAAATACCGAAGTCAGTAGATACAATTGATCCAATTGAAATGATCTGTCAATTTATGACAAAGCACCAGACCAACACAAAAAAATTCCTTATTGCACACCTGCGATCTACCAATGAAAGCATTGTCCGACGTAAAAAACAGTGGGGATCTGTGAAAAGAGGGTGGCAGACTACTGAGGAAGTTCTAGACGCAGTTGACGAGCTGGTTAATCAAAAGCCAGAATGCCGACAAAAGTGGAATGACTGGGTTCTTAAAAAGGTGTGAATCAAGCGCACCTTGCTATGAGCGGCTATATGAATCACTGATCAGATACATACTTGATTTCAGGCCAAAGTCATTGTAGCATCACAGTCTACGCCACCACAAAGTCTGTTTATCAACACGAACAAGATCGACACTGGTCTCTTTGATCACGATTCAGATATAAAACGAGAGACAGCAGTGGTTGCAGGCATGGGCTTCCTGCACAGCTTAATCACGCACAAGTTGGAACATGAATATAACTCTTCCAGAGCAAGCCGTAACCGATCCGGACGCCAAACCGTGATTTATGAAGGCTCAAACCCTGAATTGGACTCAGAATCGGATGTAGATAGTGATTTTGACACGTCTTGCAATAGTGGTGCTCATGAATCTCATGCCATTGCGAGTAGACAGCAAACAGTAGGAGATTATGTTTATCATAAATCAAAGGACAGAGTTGAAAATATCAAGAACCGATTCAAGACGGTGAGGGTCTTCATTTCAAAACACACCCTGTAATTAACATTTGACTGATGCTTCAAGTCGAGTCATTTGATCATAGATTGCGCTGACAGCGATTCAAATGATTGCTTATGGTTGTAATCGGCGTTGTAACGCACTTCAAGTTGAAAATTCACTTGCGCTACTAGCGTGCGGGGTCTCTGAGCGAGTCAATCAATATCTACATCAGATAGGCCTTAGTGCATGTCGAAAATCAGCGCTTCGTGGACTTTTAACACTAGCAAAGGCAAAATCGGTCACGATCAAGAAAAAAATTAAAGCTGCTGGGGCTTTCGGGGTTTTTCTGTGTATTGATAATCTTGACATGATGGAATGTGTTCATAGTCGTAGAATTGATGCTACTAGCAAGACATATCATGGTACTTGGGGTTACGTTCACTTTGTGAACCCTGAGCTCCTGACCGGGCTTGATCCAAGCCTCTGTACTCTTCCTGTGCTTCAGAAAATTCTCAAGGATGACTGTGAACGACCAGTTGATTCGGGTGAATTACTTCGTAGTAAAGGTGAGCAAGAGTGTTGGGTAGCCACTTTGAAAAACCAAGTGGCTGTGGTGCTTCTGCGATATATGATCAAGCCCAAGAAGTACAAGGACATGAAAATCTTGAATCTTGCTGTTATTGACCAAATCAAGCCAGAAAAGCCCGATATCGATATGCTCAAGTTGATGGACTCTTCCGACAATGGCTCAGATGGAATAGCCTCATTATACAATGACCTAATTAAACAGACTGGCCTTTCACCCGAGGATTTCTCAGAACACCCTCAGATCATTGAAGGCGATTTGGGAACTTGTCTGAACTTCCATGGCTTGCAGAGACAACGGAAACCTTCGGCTTTTTCCGACGAGAGTCTTGCGCATCTGGTCATGATTCCAGGTGCTGGTCATACACTATGGAACATTTCTCAAGCGCTTTTATTACATCACTGGGGGAATCCAGATGATAAGACCGATTTGGGAGCTTGGAGGACAGCAGTTGAACTCGGTGCAAAGAAGGATAGACCTACAGCAAAAAAAGATTTCACATCAATGATACGATTGATTGAACAAATACACGAGGCTACAATCACTTACTGTATCTTGTATGTACCAGTCTGGTCAATACAATTTTGAAATATGTATTCGATTTCTGATCATTTTTGTTTGGCCCAACAAATCTATTAATTGTTAGTGAAATACTGGGACTTCCTACAGAGACCGTTGAAAATCCTATCGATCTCTCTGTTGAGGAATTTCAGAATGCGGTCAACAAGGTCTTTGTCACCTACTTTTCTGGCCGAGCCCTCCGCAAAGCACGCCAAGAACTGGATGGTAACCGAGAACGTCTTTTACTTAGGATTCGAGACTTCGCAACAATTGTGGAGGCCAATCGGGCTATGTCAGATGGTGACATTGGACGATTACTTCTGGTATGGAAGCAGTGGAGTGTCATGACTCAGGGGATCAAAGGCCTATGTCATTATTCACAATATCTCCCTCGCCTCATTCGGCTACTCACGATTGTACTCCCAAAACCGCTGGCCAAGGTTATCCTCCACTCCCTTCTGATCTCACCAACTGGACGACCAGGTCACTTTGTGGCCAAAGATTTTTATCTGGAGGTCAAAAATTGGTGGCTGAAGTTCTTCTACAACCACGCGGTATGTATCTGTTCATAATTGATGATGCGAGTTCCATTTTACACATGTTCAGCTCACTCGGGCATTGGCAAAAATTATTCAGGGCCCTGGAACAGACATTCAGCGTCTCAAAGAACAGTATTCCCTCACAGTTGGAGTGGTAAGTAAATTTTAAACTGAGAAATACATTGTCATCATACTAATTTATACTATATAAACAGCTTTCAGAATCGGTCGATAAAATGAAAGGTAGAGCTGGTGTCAATCTGACACGACAGTCACATAAAAATAAATCAACTGCATCATCAATGATGCGCTTTTTGAATATGGCGAAAAGCGAGCAAATCACTAAGCCCAAATTAAGCCCAAAGAAACGAAGCCCAATCACAGACATCCATCGCCTTGGTATCAAGAAGCTTCGAGAAGACTTTTCTCGTGGTCGCCTTGAACGCTTCCACTGGCCTCTTGTATCGAACTACAGTCGCGAAATGGAGAATGATGAAGATCAGGATGATGAAGTCCGTGATGGTTTTGGAGATCTTGATGAAGAGTTTGTGAAATGGGTAAGCGAAGGTTAAAACTCACTTTTGGTAAGCCAATTCCATTTCATCCAGTTGGTTTTCTGGTACTTTATCTTTCAACCACTTCAAGCAACGTTTGTTGTATTCTTTTTTGAGTGTTGCTGCCTTGTTATCTGCTAGAACCTGAGCTGATGTTCTCCTTGTTTTCTTCTGTCTTGATATACCAGGTGTAGGCACAATTACACGGTCTGGCTGGTTTGAAGTCTTATTTAATTCCTTTGATGACTGTATTTCTTCTTCTGCTATCATTTCCAATGTGATCTGCTTCCTCCGATGTTTGTATTCCATCCCAATATCTCGAGTCTTCCAATCAGATATGTAGTTAAACACTGTATCTACACCTCCAACAAGTAAATCTCCTCCCATCAATTTTTTAACATCAGACGCACATGTAATATTATCAAGTGACTGTACTATTCCTTTGGCTTCATCAAGACCAAAGTAGTCTGTACTTTCGCAGTAATCGTCCTCCCCGAATATATCTTGGTAATGAAGATCAAAGATGTAAACCAACTCATCTGCAAGCTCCTCCAGAGCAGGGTCCAAGAGTGCTCCTCGCTTTTTTTTTACACTCTTACTACCACTTCCTTTGCCATCGTCTGCTGAAACCTTCGTGCCTTCTTTTTCTTTCGGATATGTGAAACCTTCAACATTAAACAAATCTTTCATCGCTTGCTTATAATTCCCTTTGCACAATCTTGGTAAATTATGGACAAGATAATCAGCGGCTTCCGAGTCGCAGTTTGAACATTTGCACGAGGGAAAACCTTCTTTCAACTCTCGCATCTGTTCAGTTAAGACACGAGGATCCTCCTTGCTGCCGGGAATCACACCAATACTGGGTTTCCGTATCATGATACACATGTAAGTTTCAGTCACTCTTATGACATGATAAACAACGTACTCACGTATTTCCCAAGGAGAGAGCAACTCGCAAACAGATATGTGTAAAAGCAAACGAGTCCATTAAAACATCATCTGACATTTCATGTTTATCGTTCACATCGTCAACACTATTGGCACCTTTCACCCGATTACTTTCAACAAAATGAAGAGCAAGACCTGGATGTTTCCCTCGGCCACATCTTCCAAACAGTTGCGCTAGTTCTGCAATTTCTGTACGTCCTATGACCACCACTTCCATCACTGATGGCCAATCCTGACCTAGTCCAAGAGCATTAGTACAAGACATGATTGGAAATTTGTCTTGGGTGTATGCTTCAATATCTCGGAGCTTCTGCTTCTGTCCAGTGCAAGAATGATATCTTCGGATTAAAGAACTATCGGGGTTGTCTTCCTCTCTGGCTGTTCCTCGGAATTTGTTAACGGCTTCTAAGATGGTGTATGTTCCATTTCTTGAACTAGAATAAATGAGGGTCTTGAGGAGTTGATCATCAGGGAGTACATCCTTTTTAGCATAGATTGTTGCAAGAGCTGAGGCAGGTGCAACCCCGTACTTTATCGGAATGCGAATGATTCTGATGTTTGACCGACTGAGTTCCCCTCTCAGAATCGTGAGATCGCTTTCCTGGATGCTTAAGTTGTTCAGGATGGCGGCAAAAGGTCGAGGTGCACATGTTGCTGACATTAATAGCAGTGGAATCTTGTTCGTAGCTAGCAGACAAATGAAGAGATCACCGTACGATGGTCGAAATTGACCTCCATCTTGTTGGCGCATGAAGGCATTAGAATGCTTTGCTTGTCCTCCTTGTACCATCCCCCACCAGTAAATCATATGTGCTTCATCGATTACTTTGAGAACCAAGCAATCCTGAAACCACTCACTAAAATACATCTTTTCAAACAGTTTATTATTCAAAAAGATCTCCGGGCTCTTTGAGCGGAAAAGACAGATTTGTATATCAGGGACCCGATATCTTGTTACTTTTCACCCTTAAAGAGTAATTCTCACCACATAGATTACACTGTATGCCCCAGCAATAATGTCCAAGACTACTTCTTCCGTGAATTTGTCCTTGGTCAAGTTTACAGAGTTAATTTTCCAATTCTTCTTCTCGGCAACCTACAAATACAACCAGAGGCAACATTCAATTTTGAACCGATTAAAAGACTCTGTCCACATACCTGATTATCACCCAAGGCGTCTAGCGGATTTATGACAATTTCTAAAGCTTTCGAATGTTTAGGAAATAGAGCTAGAACCATCTCCGCAATCCTTGTTTTTCCATAACCCGTTCCAGCCAACAAGAAGGTGTCGCGTCCTCTGACCAATGCAATGACGGCTTTGACTTGTAAAGGTTTCGCTTCGGTTTTATATTTCTTCATATGATTCTCCTTGATCAAATCAGATAACATATCATCTGTAAGAGCCAATATCTCCTCAGGAATCACAACTTTTAATCTTGTTTGCTTCGGCACTGAACTCGCAGGCGCGCGTGCAAGGTTCTCAATTGCTCTTCGATTCTTTTTAGGTGTTTCTTGATCCTTATCCGAACTTTGAAGGTTTCGTGTCGAGGAGATGACTGTAGACGCCATGACCAACAGATAATCAAAAAATCTATCAACTTCTTAATAGTGAAATCCGCGCTGGGCCTTTCGAGTTGAAGGTTTTTTTTTATTTGAGAGTTGTTCCTTGTGTCTATCTACCCAGTCTCTCCGTTTCTCCCATTCTCTCTTCAGTATCTCTGTTGTCGCTCTCTCTCTCTTCAATCTCTCTCTCTTGCTTGTCCAAAACGTATTGGACAAGACAACAAGATGTAACATTCGCCGCAGTGGTCTGAATGAGCATCCGAAACGTTACATAGTTTCCAATTCAGCTGGCCTCAAAATTTTATAACCAACTGATGTGATGGTTCTTAATCGACTATGTACAAGAAGCACGAAAATGTTTTGGCCAACTCAGAATTTTGGAGGGGTTGATCATAGAAGATGTACAGTGGAAGTAGTCAAAAATGGCCGAAAAAGTGAGATTTTGAAATCTAATCACGCGAAGAAGTGTGTATAAGTCGTAAGTCCCTCCTCCGTCGGTCTCGCGCGGAGGACGGACTTTGTTAAGTTAGGAACAACATGGGTTTCACAGTACCGTCCACGTGGTAGTGCTGTGAAACCTACAGCGCTTCACTGCGTCGACTGTTTACAACTGGCGATGTGGCCATTTGCTTCATGGCATTCACCACCCATTCTGGTGACGACCAGATCGTCACCAGGTCACATTGGTGTGAAGCCCTTTTGAATATACTGCTAGATCTCACCAGGTGAATGTGACATGGAGAGCCACCGCCTAGCCTTCACATGGGCTTCGCGTGATTGCGACATCGCTCAGCTTATGATAAAATCCAAAAAAAAACCTGCTGATTGATCCGATTTGGATCAATACAGGAGCAGGGAGTGGATCGTTCTTGAACCAGGCTCAGAGAATCAAGAAAAACTGAAAATACATATATTTAAATTTCATTCGCCTCCAGCGAAAAGATAAGACTGTGTCTGATACAACTATCAATACAAGAGCGGAAGGAATAAATTGTTACAAATGCGTGAAGACACTCATGCTGCTAAGCTCTTATGGAATTCAGGAACTTCAGATGGGGAAGCAACTTCTAAAATGACTTCTGCTTCCGTAGGTAGAACTAATTAATCCTTGTAGGTATGATCAATGTCCTTATACAAACGAACGCCATTAAAAAATTTATGATCCTTGATCAAAACCAGTCGGCCAAAACTGAAACAAGGGAAACCAAAACAAAGCAGGTTGAATTGAATATCAACACGTACATCACAAGCAGGTCAAACTGTTAGTTACTTACGCTTCTGTATAATCGAGCGAATGTTTCTCTTTTATTTCAATAAGCTTTTCATCGATCAATTGCCATTGACAAGTTCTGCGATCCTTTGGGGGATTGGTATAATTGGCAACAGAGGCCAAGCGCTGGATGAAAGAAACATTGTCAACACAGTCATATGGTGCAGACCAAACAAGGAAGTGTAAGTAAAGAGATTTATTACCAGAAAGGCAAATCGCACAACCTGTTGAGGCTTTAATTTTTTGAAGATTGCCCCGGCGCTGAGGTGTTTCTTGCCAGGGTATGTTTTGTGTATCATCTAAAAACGGTTCACAACCAGAGTGTTAAGTTAGAAATCTATCATGACCATAAGGAAATTGTAGAGAAATTTCAATGTACATGGCCAGAGAAATCTCTAAGGTTCGCGACAGGAAGTGAGGCTGATTTTGGCAACACATTTTGAAGGAGCTTGGTGGGATAAAAATTCAATCGATTTAAGGCTGCCCAATACAGAGAGAGTAAGAATTGATATGAGGAAACCAAAGTTACGTACAAGTTTTCTAAAGGTACTTTGTCCATTTCTTTCAAGCTCCTTCAGAGCCGCTGATACAGCAGCAGCCCCCATTGAGCCATCCTCACCTACATAGTCGTTAGGAAGAGTATCTCGGATGTCATTGGCATTTTTGCTGAGAAGATCAGACTGAAACAGATAGATTGTGAGAACAGATGATACAGACAGTTCTAAAAAGTACGTACCAAAACACGGCGCTCAAGGCAGTCATTTTGACCTCTTGGACCATCTGTAAGAAGCGTGGCAAATGACTCTAAAGTGGGATCAATGAACAATTGAGAGCAGGATTTACGAGCGTAGTCCTACACATTGATTGGAAAAGAATAGTTGAGGTATATGCATCAATTAGGACAAGGATCAATTCATATAGAGAGAGATAAGACACAATACCTTGAAACGATCTACAGCAATCCAGTTAGCATCAGCGTTATCTGCTTTTATTTCTGCCTGTTTATTGAATTCTTGTTCTAGTCGACCCATCATGGCAATGGTCACACCAAAATAGTCTTCAGGCTGAGTACACTATGCAACAAGTACGGAGTATTTTTAATCAATCAGTGGTAAACATTTCAGAACAACTGGTTGCTTACACTGATAACCTCGTTCACCATCTCACGAAGGTGATCCTCGAGGTTGAGAATATCCATTACACGCTCAATATGTGGCTTCAAAGTCACATGATTACCAGAAGGAGATGGGATCGAATCTCCAGGGGGTTCAAAGAGTCCACCAGAAGGATCAGGTTCGTTCAAGTTTGATCTATGACCACCATCCTGACCTGGATTGTTGAACAATCCAGCTGAAAGGTAAACAAAAGAGAAAAAAAAAATCTTGAGTAAGTAGAACGAGAAAGTAGAAACAAATGACTTGCTTCCTGTATAAGGTTCTTGTAGTCCACCCATATCATTCATACCTCCATCGTTAGTGATGGGTTGGTTTGGATTTGAACTTGGATACGGTCTAAAGCCATTTTGGCGTGCTTGGAAGGCAGAGGCTGAAGGAAGTGGAATGATATTGAAAGGCAAAGGGGTTGAGGGTTTAGACGAGAGGATAAGATGGAGAAGTTAGTCACACGCTCTTGATGGAGTACTTTAGTTTTTGAACAAGAGAACAAACAGGCAGGAGGCATTGTTGAATTGATGGTGATGGTGATGGTGATGAAGAGATCGCTTGAGTGGGAATCACATTTCCAACCTTTTAATCAGTTCACAGCAATTGAGGCTGTCACAAATGAGGACTTTGGATGTTTCACAGAGCACATGATCAAAACGGCTGTCAGACCTTTGCAATCCTCAAAGAAGATCTTTCATGCCTCATGCATCAAGAGGCCATTGAAACTTCAGCTGCTGAGACAATGAGAACACCACAAATCACATTTGGGAGGTACAAAAACTTGTTATTAAGAAAAGCAACTGATAACGGTTTATTCCTCCAACCTTGCTTTTTTACCGCTCTTCTTCCCTTCAGCTTGCCACACATTCAATCCTTGAGCAATACCTGCCTTCCATTCTTCAGGAGAGACTTCGGTGATACTAATGCCTGCTAAATCACGATGAACCTCAGGCGAATACAAAGAAGCAGAATTGAGAATATACATGTTATCTGCTTTATGAGAAGTCATCGGCAGACCGCTTGAAGTTACTGTCCGTTCAATGATTCTGGGCTTTGACCGGGTGACTTCACATCCTGCTTCAGCACATGCGTGTTGAACATTCAACACACATGAGATTGCCTGTGACAAGATTGAAAGTGTCAGCTTTGTTCGCAGTGTTCTTCATAAACAGAGGAAAAATCTCACTTTACCCTTGACCCAAACTTTCCTGGATTGTTTGATCAATCCTCGCATTCCATAGAATGGTATCAGTTCGTTGGTCAACTCACAGACAGTCAATTCAGTGTAACATTCATGTTGTCCTCCTTTCCGATCACCCAATATACGGGTCACACATCCAATCTTCACTTGTTCATCATGGCTCTCTAACTAAATCAGAATGAAATGAATTTGATATCATTTGAATTTGATGAGTCAGCCAATGGGTGAACTTACAGCCACAAAGCATCCAATCTTTACTTTTTGTTTGTTAGGTAATTGGATCATATTGATTGTTTCCCATTTGACTTGATTGCCCAAATTTCTTAGAACATCAGGTACTGCTGTCAAAGACTCATTCTGAGAGGATTTGGAAACTATTCATAGATGGGAAATTATGATAAGTTAACAAATAAGAATATTTGGAATGCAAGCAGGAATTCAATAAAGAGAATCTGGGTTCAATGATGCTTACAATATGTAGTCAATTCGGGGACTTTATCCCAATCTTTATCCCAACCTAGCATCTGCTGAATGACTGGATTATTCTCAAAAACCTTCAATACTTCAGATCCAGCTCTTCTCATGATGTTACAATTCCTATCCTTGAATTTAGAACCTGAGAGTATCAACCGCAAGAGCCTTAAGTTATTGAATGTGATTGCTATGTCTCTACTTGGACTTTGTCGGTTGGAATGAACTGAAGCCGCTCGAACTGCCCCATTGAAGCTTTCAAATTTCTTGGTTGCACAAAGACTTGAAGGACCAAATCTCCGAATTGATTCAAGAAGATGTAGGAGCATATGGAACTTTGGCTTGTTTGACCATCGAGCATTACTTCGTATCAATTCCAATAAAAACCGGCTGACCATCTTGGCGAGATTCTCTTCATACTTGGCTACATTCGTAATCTTGGTCTGCAGTGCATAAGAACAGAGATGACAAAGCAAAGTCCAGAGCCTTCTCTTCTCTGGAGTAAGAAATTCAAACAAGACAAATGGAGCTGCCTGGACCACAGTGCGTAATTCCTTGCCGACTAAACTTTTGTAATATGTGATCATTGTGTTAGGCTGAATAGGGGGAACACTTAGGCCGTTACAATCAAAAGATTGTCATCTTCCTTTGATTTTTTTGTGTTCAGATTTGGGTATCTCGTCCATAGCTTCACGGTTGAAGTACTTCAAGATGCCAAGGAGTATGACATGGAGCGTCTCAACCGGTGTGTCTGCGTGACCATCAAAACCTATTTTGTTAAAAAGTCAGTGATCCTATTCCAATTATGAAAACAGATCCTATCAATTTGAAAATTTATGAATGTATCAACACACACCATTCAATCTTAAGAAGGGGTTAAATAACCGGTCACCCATTTCTTCCCCTAGTTTCAACCAAACTTTGTAAATCTCTTCAAGAGACGAATCCACGGAATGCATTTCACCTATCCTTTTGATAAACTGAGCATTTAGACTATCCCTAATTCCCCATTCCTTTGCAAGTTGTTGAATTCGAGATTTCTGTCCAAACTTATAAACCAACCTCCATAGTTCCTTTGTCCGTTCTGCAGTCTCCTTCCAATTGCGCATGAGAGGATGAGACTAGTGTATTCATTTCTCCTCAGTAATCATTCTATCCACATTTTATTTGAATATTATCTTATATGAGTTAAATACTAAGAACTTACAGGTTGGCCATGATCGTCCACTCCTACAAAGCCTTTTATAAATTCTTCAGTTTTTTTCTCTTCCATTTCATTGACTTTAAGACTACACACTCGACAAGGGTTCAATGTTATTGTTGGATTTACTGTGTTAGATATCTCAGCATGCATGGGCGAATCACCCAGATGGCACAGTACTACCAACATGACAAGTACTTTGGAGTCGGATTTGAGATCGTAGGCTTCAAAACCCTTGGTGTTTGACTCGCTGAGAATTCGATTTGTTATTTCCTATTTATTCATTTCAATGATTTGAATTGAATAAGGGCTTACTTGATTCTTTCCATCAGATATTCTCCTAATTCCAATGCTGAGGCTGTGTTTGAGGTCGAATTGAAATGCATATTAAATTCTTGGTTCGTAAGTTTGGGAGGCAAACCTGACATTGTGCAGTAGAATGACATGTGCTTATTCCACTTCTTCGACACATTCCCAGACGTATCGTCAGAATATAAGGTTATTGGGACATGTCGTATGGGCTTTCCATCAGCCCTTGTTCGCCAAGGATTTGGGAGATCAACCACTTTATATTCTTCATCTGAAGTCCCTCCTACAAGTTAAAGCATCTTGGTCAGCTCACGATTCCAATGAAATTATAATGATCCAAATGGATTCTTACCACCACTTTTCAAAACACCACAATCTTTCAACCATCTGCCATCACTTAAGACTATCTCCGTATAAGATCTCCTGAACTCCTTCAATTCCACAGTTCTGTATTCATCTGACTCGAATTGTGGTTCATCTATCATCTTCATCATTATATCACCTGTATCTTTATCTTTTGAGCTCTGTATCTTCAAACACTTTGCCATAATTCCTTTCTCATTCTGAAAGAAAAAGATTGGTGCTACAATACATCCATCGTAAAGCTGAGCTGGCTCATAAATATAGTAATGACTTTTATCGGACTCAATCATCTACACTCTAAGACTCTTTGATAATCCCGCTCGCCACTTCCATGATTGTGATAGTCGATCCACAGAACCGGTATCAGCAGACTCAGGAATACACTTCAAGTGTGGTCTTACTAAAGGATTCTCCTGTGATTATGGAAGAATTCAAAGATCAATCAATTGATCTACCTTTAGAATCAAGAACCACATAAAACAATAAAAACCAACCTGGGCCACAATCTCTTGAATATCCAAGCTGAAGCATGGATTACCAAGGGGGCTTGTGGTCTTTACAACATTAAGTCCCAAGCGGTCACGAAGATCCGATCGAATTTTATGAACTGAAGCCCAGTTAGGTATAGTAACCCCAGCTATTTTTATTATCACCCGCACCCTTTCATAATCCACACGAGACATTGTCCTTCTCACCGACCCCATTAATAATAGACCCATAAGATGCTAAGGTAGAAAATGATTCATGGTTGGTTGTTTAGTATTCTTATCAAAAGCGCTCCAATCAAGATGAATTGAGTTCATTACCTCCATCTTTGAAAAAGGATACCATTTGTTCGCTTCAGTATCATCATTGTTTTCCAAAGCCAGAGGTATATCCTCTACTTTGTCGTCTTTGTCTTCACTGTTAATGCTGTCCTGGTCTTCATCATCTGGGTGTTGAAGAAAATGTTGCCAGTTGAATGGTCTGACGTCCTCTTCCTCTGATTCGTTTTTGATTGGACTTGCAGCCTGATCTCGTAAATTCTTAAGCCAAGCTTCCATATCAAATTCATTATCCTCATCAATCTCCATTACTGGTCCTGCATCGGGCATGTGAATTTCTTCCTCAAGCTGATTCCATCCCACATTGTCTCCCACCATCCTACGATCATCAGCAGTCAGACCAGCTACCTGAATATTCTTTTGTTCTTGAGCTTTTTGCGCAGCTGCTACTTTGGATCTATGAAGTTTCCCCATTGCATGCTTAACGGTATCTGTCATACCTCGTCCCTTGCAAAGCCGACAGTGATACTTATTGCTTCCAGGTATTTTATCAAAATCTACGAATACATGACACATAAGCTCTGTCGTGAATTATTTTAAAGAACCAATGACAGCTTACATTGGTTTATGCTTTCTTTTGAAGCCATTCTCAGAGAGCTTGATAGAAAGGACTTATATTTTTTTGGAAACAAAATAGATGTGGTACGTAAGGTTGTTTTGATAGATCGACTCTTTTTGATCTGGGTTGGGACACTTTTTTGTTGAAAATATACTTATATGAGAACAGCATCTGTTGATTGACACAATCTGTACTTGATTAAAGACAGTTTCCTTGAGTTCTCACAAAGGTACGGTTATGGAAACTTTAATTGCCATTCTCACACGTCAACAGAGTGCTCAAACTCTTTTTATTTTGAGATTGCTTTGTGGTAGGGCTAATGATCAAGCTGTTGAGATAGTATTGCTTGAAAGTAATTGTTTAAGTTGATCTGAACAATGAAACAGAACGTACAAATGGAAAGTCATTTGAGTGAATAAAGTGAAAATGAGAAAGATAGGAAAACAAGATGTCTTTGACAATAACATTTCAAGGTACAAATACCAAACTGAGATCATCAATACCATTGTTTGCAGCCAACTTAGCCATTTTCTTGCGCGCCTCCTCAGGATAGCCAGTCAAAAGAGTTCCACGAAAAATGCTCCACTCCTCATCATTCATGTCACCACACATCTCATTGACTTGATTAATTCTATCCACCAAGGTTTGATTGATCTGACAAGCGCAGCCAAATCGAGTAACCTTTCCTCTTGACGGGACAACTCTAACATTTTGAGCATTATACGTTTCCGAATTAGAAGTGTGGTGCTCAATGTGGCTATTCCACAGCATCTCCACCACACCATCACATGCATCATAATCAACCATAACATTGTAGTCGTCCAAAAAGAAGCAAGATCCAACAGCATTGCCTTGAAACTCGTCGTTTTTTAGTGAGTAAAGTTTCCCAGTTTTGCGGTTGATACGTGTAAAGAAACCAAAGGAATATCGAGTGACATCATTGTCGTTGTGAGGTGCATTGACAAATTCATCAAATGTGACTGCAATGTTGGAAGCGAATACTTGTGCATTAGGTGAGGCGTAGAAAGATTGTCCAGCCCAGGAAGGAGCACCAGTGCGTGAAGCAATTTCAGCGTTTGATTCAAAAGCGTAGGAGGATAATCTAGCAAAGCGTTCAGCAAAGAAATCCTCAATTGCAGGAAGATTTCCTTGACAAGTGAGATCTTCCTGCATCCGCCAAAGCTTTGCACCTGTTGTTGCATTGAAAGCATATGAAGCTGTAAACAAATTTTGTCAATTTCAACCCCTCAGTGAAGAAGATTTGTAAAGATAGACTAACCTGCTTTAACTAATGGATCAAAACCAGGCCTGAAGCCAGCAGCGTACATCTTGCCATACTTTTTTCGGATTACCTTGGCTTTCTTTGCAGCACCATTTATCTTGACCAATCCACGTGCTCTAGCATGTTTGTAAACAGTTGGAATAGCATGATTGTATTTTTCAAATAAAGCTCAATTTTCAGAAGTACGCTCAACAAATCGTACAACTGCTAGTAGATCGCAGGTGTCTTCGTCAAGGCATACAACAGTTCCAAAGTAAATTCGAAAAGGCTTTTTCGATTTATCTCCTTTCTTGAAGAACAAGAATGTTGTGTCGGGTGGGAGTCCATAAAGCTCAGTAAGTTCAGCTTTCTTTGCAGCACGGTTGTTGGGTGGTGGGCGATTTTGATTCTTTTTCTCAGCATTCTTTCGTTTGGTACAATTTTTGCAAGAAAGAATGGTACTCGGAGACTTATGCTTTGGTTTTTTAATCACTTCGTCCATTGTTTTGAATCTGCAAATCTTACTCAACCTTAGCTTCAGGGTTATGTGTCGAGATGAGCTCAAGGTTCGAAGCAGGAAGTCAAGCAAGATGTGCAGATTAAAACAATGAATTGGGAGAAAAAATTGCCTAGGATGCTCTGTGCGAATGAGATGTAGAGTGATGGAGAAGTGTTTTAAAAACCAATAATTTTTGATACGAAAGAGGAGAAAGATTCAAAGGCTAGACGTAAAAAATAACAAACGTTGAGGTGAAGATAGAAGCTTAGGCCGGAACAATGTCAGACACAAGATAATGGCGACTCGCGTTGATCCAAAGGATCAATTCTCTTTGAAAGAAAAGAACCAGGCCAGTCAATTTCAAAAGGGACTAGATCACGCGTTAACAAAAGGGTCCCTTCGATCCACCTCTCTGGATCAAGTCTTGATTTTTTTTTTGATTGAATGGGTTAGACGCATTCATTCCCAAATACAACATGAAACACACAGCTTGAAAGTATCCAGATCAACCCCTGCGTTTCCACGCGACGGTTTTGGAATCCACAAGAATTGAATTCACCCATTCAATTCTGAATGGGTCATTTGTCCCACTTGGCCCAAATCGAACAGTTCTGACACGCGCGGTGCCCAGGCAGCGGGCACTGTGGCTACGATGAAATCATCAGGTGACCATACCATGGCCACAGCCGATGTGATGACCACGTGGCGATTCACGTCGCAATTGTGAAACCTTTCGTCAGGGTTTGCGACGTGATGGCAGCGTGGTCTTACTGCTGCCATTTGTGACATCACATCCGTGCGATTCAAACTCACACGGCTTTCAACATCGCTGAGTTTCACCTTTGATTCAAGTCGATCGCTCGGTGAAATTCACGTAGCCCTTGATCGCACTCTGGCAGCCCTTTTTCGCTCAAAGGCTGCCCGGTGGTGTATGACTTGAACATGTGATATGAAAGGTTCTTGTAGCAAATTTCAACTCAAGTCATGAAGAAAAGATGAAACCAATGTCTCAAAACCAGATGCAAAGGATGATGATGTAATCTCTTTTAGGATTGGGAACCTGTAATCTGGTGTTGGAGTTTTTGGCTTTCATTGCTTGGCAGAGCAAGAAAATACAATTGGTATGTTGCAGGTCTGTGACCCAACCCTGACAGATCAAGGCCAGCCTTGGGACTTTGCCCAGTGTTGAGTGGGGATCCAAAAATTGCTTAGGGCCAACCAAGGCACACCCTCTAGGGGCAAAATTGAAACAATTTCAACATATCTTGCCAATTTATATGTTTCAACATTTCAACAGGAACTACATGAGCCTACAATATAACAATTCAAAAGAGCCACAAGTGTCCAAGTCAGAAGTAACAAAACATTCCCAGAGGTATGTTGAGACTCTGATCAAATAGGTTTCATTCTGTCAGGTCACATACTGTCTACTTCTAAGAAAGTATTGAGCAGAGTCAGCCTGTTGGGGTTGGGGTTGGGTCAGACTCACAGTCATATTGTGTTGTGTTCAATCCATATAATGTTTGGCTTCTCCAAGTCCAATCACATTCACAGCAACAGATTACAAGTCACTGGCAAGCCAGGTCATCCAGGGACTTTGCTATGTTTTCAGAATGTTTCAACATGTCATCTGAGTTTGGCCCACAGTAAACCAGAACTACCAAGATTCAAGACAAACAAATCAACCGTCAGTCTTGACTTTGAAGCTCACGGCCTGAGTTAACTACACTCGGATGAATAGCTGTTGATGAGAGGCTCACAAAAACAAACCTAGCCAATTCATAATCTCAACACTTGATTCATCCCACTCGTGCATCTTGGCCGGAACAATCAGAAAGTGTGCTTCATGGGATCTGCCAGCGCCAGCCGGACAAACAGGCGTAATGTATTTGTACAGACAGTTGGGATACCATTTGCAGAGTGATGTTACCTTGACCAACAGTTCCATTGGGTATTAGTCTGGCTTCTGATCACGGGGACACGTGAAATTGGCGCGCCGGAAATGTGATCATGATTTCCGGTCAAGATGGAAACTTTTATCAGTCACTCAAGTAGACTAGTGGACGTGAAAAAGATCCAATTAATACTTGGTCTGTGGAATACTTGATATGTGATGGTACACTGATAATGTGATTGGCTTGATGAATTCAGACTCAAGTGATTTCAATCACCTGCTGAGCTTTTTCAGTTTGTGAGAATAGGTTTGGTGTTGGTGTGATTCAAGCTGAAGCTCACGAGAGGAGTTTAGCATGAATCAGGTCATAGATCCCTATTTGCAATGTAATGATAAAACTATACAGAATAGTTAAGTACATGTGCAAGACTCCAAGGCATCAAAAAAGTTACGCTATGGGGTGGCCTAAGAATAATACAAAAGGGAGAGGTGGGCGGGACACAAAAAATATGTATATATTAAGAGATGAAAGAATATACTACTCAAAAATGGATTTCAAGAATATTTTATGAGGTAAATTATAAGATGTCAATGAATATAAAAGTGGGAAGAAGTAGAGTAATTCACCGTCCACTACTATATATAAGTACATCATGAATGAAGAGTGTCATTCATGGTAAAGAGATCAGTCAGTGATTCTTGGGAATGGTAAAGAGCACAGTGTGCAGATCAATCACGAAGAGAATGATCTCTTCCGTACGATGGACAAGAGAGGAGAGTGGAGGACAAACCTCAAAACCCAAAACACAAACCTGTATTTCACTGTACAGATACTTGATTCTTGAGTAGGTCTGATCAAACGTTGCCAACATAAGAACTCTGGTACAAAGAAGGCTTGATTCCCATTGCGTAATGACTTCCTGTTTTCACACAATATGTAGCATCTGCAATGAGATCCGAGGGACACCGCAAGAGGGACTTTGTTAAGTCAACATCTGATAAATGTTCAGTTTCTTTCTTGTGCAATGTAACCAAATAGGAAAATCTCAAAGTTTGAGCTCAATATGAGAGTTGAAAATTTAACATTGATGTCTAAACAAAGATCAGAAACAGACTCAAAAACAGAAATCCAACCCAAGAGACTAATTGCATTTGAAGTAGTGAATTTCATGCCTTGCTCTCCTGATCTGGTCAAAAGACAAAACTTTTAATGTCTTCGATTATAAACTCAAATCAATTAAACTTGTACTTGATTCCTGGATGTTTGTTGGGTTTTTGCAAAACTTGATGAGTGAGATGTGGTTTGGAATTTCCAATGTATGATTTATTCCTTCATTTTCAACTAGCATGAGATTTTATATCAAAATGCTGTTTGTTTGATAAAAATGATAGTCATTACTTATCACCACAATTTTGAATTGTTTTTGATTATCTGGGGACTTACTTTTTGTTTTAATCCGATGGCTCAACAACATTCTCAATCAGGAGCTGTCTGGCATTGTCTCTGGCATTGTCTGGATTGTTTCTACAACGTTTTGGCAACATTTGATCAGACCTACTCTAAAATTGAGTATCTGTACAGGGCAATACAGGTTTGTGTTTTGGGTTTTGAGGTTTGTCCTCCACCCTCCTCTCTTGTCCATTGTACTTCCGAGTTTGCTGAGGCTCTTTCACAGATTTCAACACATGTACACATGTCACCTATTCTCCTTTCTAGAAGCTCGCTCCCACTTCAAATAATATTTTGTCATCAAAAAGACTACCAAAATTGATCTGCCGTGGCAAGATATGCAAGAGTCCCGTGACGATGCCAAAGACAAAACTCCCATCAGGGACTTTCCGCTCAGAGTCATCATGCAGTCCTTCACGCGGGCCAAAGCAATCAAAAGCTTGACACACTTGTCAGCCTGTGCTTGGTGAAATCCGTCAGCACCAGCTGCACGAACAAATCTAAGGTTTGCTAGAGGGACATCACTTACGTAGTGATGTTGACTCAAATGACAGTTGCATTTGATATCAATCTGGGATGATTTGAAGGTCACCTTGCTGCTGGAGACGCGTAAAAGGGACAAGCCAGGTTTGTTTCATGGTCGTTATTTCTGGTCAAGATGGAAATTTCTAAGCAACTCAAGTGCACTGGTGGACGTGAAAGAAATCCAAGGGCTACTTGGTCAGTTCAATACGTGATCTTTCATGAAACACCTGTGATCTGTTTGATGATTTCAGATTCAAGTGATTTCAGTCAAAATGCTGAGCTTTTTCAGTCTGTGATGTGATCTTGTGATTGAAAAGGCTACCAAAACTATTTGGCCGTGGCACATATGGACAAAGTCCCTTGCCAACAGGCGCACTTCCATCAGGAATGTATTTGCTTCTGTGCCTTGAGGGAGTCTTTCAGCAGACCAGAACACAATCTCAAGCAGAAGACAGGGGATAAATATCTGTTGTTCTCTCAAATTTCTCCTTCTCCTCATCCTCTCTCATTCACGTCTTTTGATAACATTTCCCAACCACTTCTCACTCCGCACTTTGAATCTCCATCATCTGAATCTTTTCAAATCTTCCACATCTGCATCATCACATCACTCTATCTTGTACCATCCAATCCAATCTCAGTGATCTTGATCTTTCTCGACCTTCATCCTTCATCCTTCAATCTCTTCAACCCATCTCATAATCACTCACCTTCCTATAATCAACATGTCTTACCCATCACTTGGCCTTAACTTGCCTGCACAATTTGGCCTTGATCCTTGGTTTGTAATGAAGAGAGCTGTAGCACTTAACAACACCACAGTCACATGTGCATTGTCGGACAACTCACAGCAGGTAAGCTTTTATTTTGTTTCACTAGCATCTGTTAGGCTAGTAGAGTCAATAAAAAGGTTGTAGAAGGTCTAATACCTTCTACCAAAAAAGAATCCAGTTAGTTGACCTTTATACAAAGGCTTTAGCCCAGGTATTTTGGGTTAATTGAGGTCTTTAAAATAATCAAAAATAAGAGCAACTGACGTGCAGTTCTCAATCCCAATTTGATCCTCTTGTTATTCAAAGAAAGGTCAAAGAGTGTGGTGTTAAAGTCTATTATAACACTGGGACCTATACACTCTGACTAATAGATATTCTGGCGTAGATTGAGAGTTTCTCATACCAGATGAATCTCAAATCTGACATAAGCAGTACTCAAGGACTACTTCCTTACAAGTGATTACACCAAATAGATATTACAAGAATTAGTGATTATGGAGTCTCATCAGAAACAATGAACGAGCACACAGAATAAGCAACAAGACACAAGGTTTGAGATTCAAGGTGTGTAGAATTAGGCCTTTGAAGTTTGGTAACTGATAAGCAAAGTTGTGTAGTTGTTGAATGATAATGTGATAATGTGATCCCTCTCAAACTGGGTGTATTTTCAGGTTTATATAGTCTGAACCTTGAAAATCTTTGGACTACAAGTGCACACAAACTGTGGTTCTATGGTTAGGTTAATTACAGTAACACAGTTACTATTGGGTTATAAATGTATTTCACTTGTTGTGTACGTGTTACGGACGTGAAATATACATAGCTTTGGTTTGCATCAAAGATGTTCACACTCTTTGATTGAATTTACACACATGTTACATATGCTAAATCATATGTAACTTGACACCTGAAACTAAGCCTTGAGTTGTAATTGCTATTTTTAAGGTTTTATTATAATATGTTGCTCATTGGTACTCTGGTTTAGTACTCAGGGCTGAAAACAAATGTCAACTTGATACACAATGAAACTGCCAAAAAGCAACTGGGTCAACTGAGTTTTCTTGAAACCAGGTCTATCTTGAGCACCACTACTGGACCACATATCAGCTCTAGCCACCAAAAATGATACCTGAAGCATTGAAATTGCACCAGGATGCACTTAATTAGAAGCAAGGCCCCTGCTGTAGGGGTTTTCAAAGATCGATAAGGATTTTCAAAATTTGAGAAGTGGCCTTGAGAAGTGTCAAGAAGTGTCAAGAAGTGACATCCAGAATTTGCTCCAGAAGTTTCTTGAGTGTTCTTTGTGACTTTGAGAGCCCCATCAAGTGCTGATCCTCATCACATCACAGCCATACCACCTGATCATGCTGCAGGTCTCAGTCCAGCAGCAAGTCATAAGAGGACTCCAAGGAGCAGCACACCATGAACGCACGCAAAGGGTCTACATGGGTTTAGGTTATGGAGTTCAGTAGTCCTTCAGAAGCTCAAGAAACTTCTGGAACATGTCTGACAAACTTCTGGATGTCACTTCTTGACACTTCTTGAGGCCACTTCTTAAATGCTGAATACCCTTAGAAAAAATAATTTCTAATCAATTTGATAGAAATCCTACAAACTTCAAACAAACATTCATGTTACATATGTAACCAAGCAGAAAACCCACCTTATAATCCACCAGGTCTGTTTATCTACAGTGTCTCTCTAAGAGTCAAGAGATCAAGACTCTGTCTCTCTATATCTCTCAACCAAAAAAAAACAAATCACAAATTACCTTTAATTTCTTTCTTTGCACAACATGCAAGCAAACTTTTGATTTTTTGTTTTGCAGGTAAATCAAAAACAAAGAAGTATTTTTCATGGAACAAAAAAAAACCAAGAAAATGAATATATATATATATATCATGAAAGTTAAATGGAAAAAAAGAAATCATCATTACCAAAAACAAAAAACAAAGATAAAATGAACAAGAAAATGTGTGTATGGGGAAAAAAACATAACAAAAAAACAAAATATCTAGTAAGTGAAAAAAACGAGAATATTTGTATTTTTGAAATGTCGATTTTTCATCAAGTGTCTCAACATAAACAAAAATGGATGAGTCACATATTTATAAATAGTTCTCGGTTGAACTTCCAGTTAACACACACACACACACTGAAATATAACACACCTTCTGACTTCTGATCATTTATACCCAAGTCTAATATATATGTATATACACATTTTAACTTTTCTTTCTCACTTTTGCTTCTTTTGTGTATCTAGGAATCTGTGCGAGAAATTCTGTATTGCAGCTCTGACAAATAAATACCATTGTACATAACCACATTAATTCAAACTCGATTATCATTGTCACTATCGCCATTGTCATCATACTTGTAAGCTTGGATTCGATTTGGTTAGAGAAAGATGAAAGTTAGAGAGACAAAGAACAAGAGGACGAAGGTCTCTGAAGCTATGCGTGATCAATCTCGGAGCTAGGTTCGGTATCAGTAGTTGATGAGATTGGGTGAGAAGTAGGTGGGGATGATGGTGACGGTTCGGTTGATGAAGATGGGGGCGGTGTGTCTGGGATAGATGAATTAGGGTTCGCAGGTGGAGGTTCTTGGTCGGGAGTATCCTGGGACGAGTCAAACGCGTTACCAACCCTAGCAAAGGCTTCGATGAGAGTAGAGGGTGTCATGAGCAGATTGCCCAGGATAGATGTGTTACCCACCGAGTTTGGAGCCGATTGTGTCACTTCGTTTGATTCGGGGTCTTCGTTCGACTCATCTCCAGAGGTTTGATAACTAGGTGGACTGGCGATCTCATTATAATTTGATAGCGCGCTATTTAAAGGAAACCCTCTGGAGCCCTGAGCGAATGGGTCAGGGAATGTGGTAGGTGTCTGATGACCTTCGCCGTTCTGTAGTCGATTACAGATCATGTCATACCATTCGCCCTTCGTCTTATCGCCGAGTATAGCAACGATCATGAACGTCATATTGTCGCATCCTACTCCACCCCACTCGCAATCCGGAGCGATTGAGCGATCGATCATGCTCTCGCAGATTTCTTCCAATGATTTGCGTTCCCCAATTAAGCGACGGACGCGATCGACCACCTGCTGATTGGAATAAACATCCCAGATACCTAGTTGAAGTCAAGTTCGTCAGTTAAGCCCAATGTGACACGTAAAAAGGTCTCGTCACAAGGTCACAACGAGGAAGGTCGAGTGAATTGGTAGAAGTGAAGATCAATAGACGCAATTTACCATCGCATGCAAGGATCAAAAACTCGTCCTCAGGACCGATCTGGTGGGTGATGATATCCGGGTCGGCTGTTACCACCTGGTCTTCGGGTCCCAGAGATTTATTTTGCTTGAACTCAAAATCTCCCAGCGCCCTTGAGAGAGCCAGATTACCTGTGATGGATCGATCGGTGATATATAGTGTCAACCTCTGCGCCGAAACAATGCTCACTTCGACAAGACTGACCATTGACGCGTCCAAACTCTACAAAGCCACCAGCAGCGACGATACGACTGTTTTCTGTACGACTCGAAGGCTTGTGATCATATGACATGGGCTTAACCACCCCATTGACGCTCAGAACTGATCTAGAGTCACCCGCGTTGGCCTAAGGGGTTCGGAACGGTTGATGAGTGATGAGAACGAATTCGATCGAGCGAATTTCTGAAAATTCAAGCTCATGAACCCGATTGTCAGATGAAACTTACCACCAATATCCGGCCATCATGCGTGATCAAAGCAGCAACAGCAGTGCAACCCGAAGGATCATTGTTAAATTCGGGATCTATGTATACATACAGTCGTTGTCAGATGGTACGATCGGTGTGTGAAGGAGAAGATTGTGATTAAAATCGATTCAAAGAAAAGAAGAACGCGTACTACTACGAAGATCTTCGTCAGTCGCAAGAAATGCTCGTTTGAGTGCAGCCGGAAAATCCCGCCTCTGGTATTCCTCTGTGGATCTTAATCTATAGTGTACCGTGTCACCCGAGAACCTTGCCACGGAAGATCCTATGAAGTGAGGCGACATCCAGTCAGGATATATTTCAGCGAACAGAATGCAATCTGTGTAAATGAGTTTGGGTCTAAATGATTTCACAAACCGCCATGACCATCATATACAGCAAAGAAGCTGTGCCTTTCTTCAAGTTGCGATTGATCACCAGCGTTATCGGCAGCGACAGGAGGAGCCATGTTCAAGTTGAGAATGGTAGCATGAGCGTCTTCCATTGCTACAGAGAAGGATGGTTTGTGTAGTGGTCAGTGAGCTGTTCATGAGTGCTAACACTGATACATAGATAGATAGTGACGGTTTTGGGTAATGTTGAAGATATCTTTGCTTCTTATCAGGAGTAAAAGGTAATGAAAAGTGGGATGTATGCGGGTAAGAAATAGAATTGAAGTGGTAAAGACGAAATTTTTGACCAACTCAATCTCCATCCTTGCATTTCAGAGACCCCATACGCTAACCGATCATCTTCGCCTGAATCTGTATGTTTTTCAACTACGGGTTCGGAAAGAGTTTGACCCTTTGAGGAATAGATTTTTTTTGGTAAGGGTTGAGGTTTTTCAATGGTTTTCAAGACATTAAAAAGAATCGGGTAAAGCAAACCATGATGAGAGTTTTGGTTGATTGATTGTGATGAAATCAGCTGAGTATGATTTGATGATGGTGATGGTGATGGTGATGAGTTGATAGTGGATAGTTGATTGTATGTGTTGATGATGATGATAATTTTGAGTGGAATTGGGTGAAGTGAAGTTTTTGCTGTGGTGTGTGTGTACTTATTGGTTTTAGTTTAAGTTGTCAAATGGGCGAAATGAAGTTTTGAAAATTGGCAAAAACTGTAAATATCAAATTTTTATTTTGTCGCAAGTTTCCAAACCCTTCAAACTGTGTTCTACGTAAAATTTAATCTTAATCTGATGCAAGGCTGTGCTAAGTGCACGCATGGCATAGCGCATACACCGCCTCGTGCTGTTTTTCCATCATGAATCCCTCCATCTGAACATCTCCTCACCGTCAGTATCACCATACTTCAAGAAATCCGTAGATCAAGAACCATAAACAGAGCTCGTCTGCGAACCAGAAAGACGTAATCACATGATTTGAGAGATTGATTTAAAGACCTTCACTATATACTGTTACATCATGCCATAGGTGCGTGCTCTCGGTCAGCCAGGCGCAGCCTCACAGATCAGATGTGCGCTCGGCGGCTCTCGGCGGGCTTTCTTTGTTCCAACTTTGCATTTGCATTCGCACCGACCAGCACTTGAGGAGTGAAATCAGGCGAGATCCTTATCAAACCAAGCTCCCCAAGGAATCACCAAGCTTTCTGGGGTTGATCTCTCTGACGCTTTGTTGAAGTTGTTTCTTCACCTGCAATTTCCACTTGATATGTGTTTGATTTGATGATTTGGAAGCAATTAAGCAGACTTGGTTCACAGATTGACAAGAATCGGGGTATGTGAAAAGTGTGACTTGTTGAGAAGCTGATCGGTATGTGTAATTTTGGAGTCTCACTCTCTGTTGATCAGGTCCTGAATTTCTTTATTTTTTTTATTTTTTTAAAGGTAAACAGCCCCGACCTTTAAACGCGTCTCAATGAGATTTGACTTTTCCTTTCATCATTTCTTTACAAACTACGCCCAGTCGACTATCAATCTCTTCAAAGTATATCTTTAAATCCATTGATTTGATTATCTCGATTCGATGACAACTCAGTCAACCCATCCTTACTCCCGTCTACCCAAGCAGACTGCTGGATGGGATAGGATTGGAGATGACGACGATGAAATTTATATTCAGAGTGACGATCATCGTCTCTCATCATGGGCTACCACATCAAAATTACCACCACCACCACCACCCCCGTCTCATCATATGGATTACTCCGATCACGAACGGTCCTCTTCACAACAACCACGCAAACGCAAACGTATCGCCGCGCCTCATCAATCTACTTCAAGGGTAAACAAACCTAATGACATACCATCTACATCACAATATCCCTCAAGCTTTCTTGATACCCGTCGCCCAGGTCCTCAACGCTCTAACGCACCTGACGCTTCTCGCCAACCCGAAAGACCCGCCCCAACTAAATCTTGGAAGTATGATGCAGAAGGTTGTGCGAATTGTCGAATACATCAAAGTACATGTTGGTGGAAGAAGAACAGATTGGTCACTAATCTTCATGGGGTAGAATCTTGGGAAGAGGAAAAACTTTGTAATAGTTCGTCTTTCTTCCTTTTTCATACTCTTGTTCTGAATACAACATCTACTTACCCATTCCTACCGCCATAGCTTGTAGTATTCATTGGAACAAAAATGGGTATCATCGTACTGTGCGCTCTAAACCCAACAAACGATCAGACTGCGTACAACTTTCTCAACCAGACACATTTACCCACCCATCGTCTCAACCATCGAATTCTCTTGCACGCATCCCATCCACATCGCGTGGCTCGACTGTTGGTCTCTCAAGCCCGTCTGTATCGCTTGCCAAGCTCCCATCGGCGCCTCCTACCCTTGTTCCACGACGCCGAGCGCGTTCACCGTCACAGTTGACTCGTGCTGCTGAACGTGAAGCACGTATCTTGAAACGTACACTCCCACGCAAGACGGGGCCGACGCGTCTCGACGTACCTGATCGACACGATCCTACTCAAAAATCTTCGAACTCAGCTGCCACTATATTCCATCCTCCTGCCAAGGCGTCTTCCACCAAACAGCATGAGGATCTCTCCTCTCGCAAGTCAAATACCCATTTAGGAGGTTACGAGGTCACCAAACAGATGTTGGATAATCTTCTGGCCCAATCTCTTCCACCTGTTAATTTGAACACGTCTGCAGCGCCTTCAGAGGCAGACCTATTTTCGGAATTTATATTTGATGAACCGACAGAACAATCTCATCAACCTCTGAGTTCTTTAAACTTCAGTGAAGCCTTTGAACCAACCCGACCTCCCTTATCAGATCATCCCGTCAGCAGCAGTTTCGCGCCAAGGTCATCCCCTCCTCGAACTCCTCCTAGTAAAAGAGCAGCTCCTGCAAAATCTTATGACCCACGCCATCATGCTTCGAAGACAGCTCCTTCACCTACAGCCTCACCCTCCTGTGACCTCGACTATCTGCTTTCACCTTCCTTCCTGAACGCTAGTCCAAATTCGCTCCTTAAAAAACTTATTCCCAGCGGATCTGCATCAGACGAAATGAATATTAAGACAGTTGCACCTGGATCAGCAGCCTCACTACCCGTTTCAGACTTATTCGCAAAGTCTGATAAGATCTTCTTATCATCAGTAGCCGGTCAACAAAACTCTGACACGCTTCTTCCTCCTTCACCTGAACCTAGTAAGACTGCATCAAAAGGAAACAAATGGAGAGGATCTGCAAAGAATATATCGACGACTTTTTCTTGGGATTTACATCTTACACCCTCATCTTCTAATTCTAATAAATCTTCCATCTTTCCAGGATCTGAACTTTTATCATTAAATACCAATAAATCTGAAGATCGAATTTCTCCTACTATGAAGAAACTTTTGGATTTAGAAGGACGAGTTGATGAAAGTGAAACTCATCCTCCATCTCCTACTGAACTTGTGACAAGAAAATTACCACCGAAAACACCCAGAAAGACAAAGAAACCGATCGTAATAGAAGATAATCCTACTTGTGCTTCTGTTGCATTAGCCCAACAATTACGTAGTAAATCGACATATCCCAACAAGCCGCGATTTTCTGAAAAATCTTCAACAATGGGATCTATTCGAAATGAAACCGAAAATCGAGTTGGTAGTATTGGAAAATTTAGATCACCAAGACCTTCAAAGAATTTAATGGCTCGTACAATTTGGTCTAGAAGACCATTATCTTCTGGACCATTTTCATCTGAAATTTCTCATGATCATGAACAAGGACATTTTCAAAACCAACTTCGATCATCACCTGCCCAATCAGAACATAAATCTGATCGTATGGCCTGTAGTGGTAGTTCAGGACTTCTTAATGTTCCTGATACTAGACGAACAGGTATGAGTTCAGTGATGCGACATGGTTTACAATTCAACTTTCCAATCGACGCCAACCCTACCTCGGAACGAACTGGAGCCGATAGAAGTAGTCCACCTGTCTTACCACCACCTAGTGATTGCTCAGAAGGAATCGCGTCTCATTCACCTGGATTGTTTAGTGATGAGGATGATGAATTACCAGAGGAGACGGAAGAGACTGAAAATATAAATAAAAAGCTCCAAAGGCGTCAAGTTTCTGGGACTTCTACTTCACTGCTTTCAATACCTGGCATGCATGCAAGTGGGAGCGAATCGATGAGGAAATTGATGATCAAATCTGATCTTTCAACACCATCAAGAGCTCAAAATGAAGAACGCGGTATAGGAGGTGGATCAGGAGGTGGACTAGCATTGAAGGATATTACAAGAAGTTTAAATGAACCAGAAGGGCCTCATCAATTACATCAAAATCAATCTTTAACAGAACAAGCTTCTACCAAAAGAAATGAAGGACATCTTCAAGGACTCTCACCTGAGATTGTGTCTGCTTTTAGGGAAGCTATTAAGGCTGGATGGACACCTGAAGATTTGGCTAGAGCTTTGAAAACTTTTGAAGCCCCTGGATCTAGACAGACTGGTGAGAATGGAATTGAGAAGGATGGATGATTTGTTTGTATGTTTTTGTTTGGGTAAAGAAAGAGATTGGATTGATGAGAATTGGTTTTTTTTGGATTTGTTTCTGTTTTGGAGAGTAAGAGAGGGGAAGATTTGTTGAAAGTGTGAGAGAGAGAGAGGAGTAGAAGTTTAATTTTCTTATTTAATTAATATTTTTAGTAACCTATTTTTATATTGTGGTGATGATCAAATTTTAAGATTAGATGATTTGAGATCAAGATTTGTGCGGGTTTGTTTGTTTGATTCTGTTGATACCTTAATTTGTAATTTGATTTTTTTCAAAAGTCTTGGTTCTTTTTTTCATACATTCTCTTATTGATTTTGTTGAGAATAAGTGGTACTTTGGGACAAGATCTTTTAGTTTATGGTTATATTATTGGGTTATGATTTGGTTTGAGGCTTTTTCTTTGTGTTATCAGCAATTTTATTGAGAAGTTGATTGCTTGTTGAAAAGATGATGAAGGATTTGTACCACACTTGTCATTGCTCAGAGGGAACTATCCAAGGCCTTTTCAGATTGAAGAAAAGTGTGGGTTCTGCACTGCTAACATGATACCTAACCCTTGGTCAGAATCAGATGTTGTCCAAGGAGTTTCTCAGAGGTATACAATACATCAAAAATTCCTCTCATAAGCCTAAAAATGATTCTTTCCATGACCTGGGATCTGAGAACAATCCCGAATTCTTCAATCAAACATAAATATGTTAGCAATGCTTGGACACCCTAGTCTTGTTCAATGTCAGGTCACCGTAGGCGCCATTCTTCGAGAATCCTTATCCTATGCGGTTCACGGTGACTTATTTTCATAAGTAGCTGTCCTCCAATGAACTGTCATGAATCGTTCTTTTTGCACAGGTCTGTTATCAAACTTCAATCTGATTCTAGTAACCATAGAGGGAATCATTCAAAATATATGTGGCACGGATGTAGAAAGATATGAGCTGAGTTGAACTCAGCAATGAACCGGTCACTCGGCGAAAAGAAAGATGGGAAACATATTTCAAAAGCTCATCCTTGGACTCTTGGAATGCTGCCAGTGAATTTATAGAGCTTAAGGACTGGCTTTAGGCTCATGATGTTCACTGGTATTCATCATCAAGAAATTTTTGAACGTAAGACTTCTTGAGCCTCAAAATGTACCACGTTATGACCACAGCTTCATCAGACAGCCAGTCGTTCACACATCAGGTTATGTAGTAGTTCGAGAGCTCAGTGAACAAGTTAATCAGGTCAGCTTTGAGAACTGATATCGAGTTTCCAGACCCAGAAAATTTGAACCTTTGACAAGGAACAGAGTCTCGCAAACACCAAATGTAGCCTTAAAAAAATGTCAGAGAAAGGTACCCTTCAGTTGTATTGAAGCAATTGCGATCAATCAACCAAGTCAGGGTTTTGATCAAGTGCAAGTAATTATTTTCATATAAGTGCTTCATTTGATTTTATTCACCTCGTACATTGCTATAGAGTTGTTCAACTCATCAACATATGCGGCTCAATGAAGTTTTATCAACATATCTTATCTTGGAACCCAAAGGAGACTCTTGGGCTATGCTAAATCAACAAAGAGATTACTGATAGCATGAAATGAGAAGACCACTCAGATACTGATGATATTGTAAATTCTTCTGATGTCGAAATCGTGATCCAAAACAAAAGGATGAGTTTAAGAGTTTGAACTACAGTCAAAGCCTTAGAAACACTACTGGAATAGTAAGGTTTTTCATAAATTGTTCATACAACAAAGGGACTTTTACGATAAGACCCAAGTATCAATCAACTTAAACCATTTACACTAGTTTGAACAATTTATCGCCTGGTGGCTTTCTCGAGAACTATTGATCAAATTTGAAACAAATTTGGTTAGAGAGAATTTGAGACTAAGACAGGTAAACAGTGATTTTGAGGAAGGTTTAAAAGAAGGAATCAATGAAAAAACGGACCACTTTCAAAGGAGACTTCACTCAAGTCTGTACCTTGTATTTCTACCCCGATACCCACTAAGGAGCGACGAAGAGCATCCTTTGATGAAGCGTATAACATCTTATTCTTGATAGGTGCATTATCAGGAGACCTTGCGAAATGAACCAAGAAATACAAATCATTAGTTCTCTAACTTTTAAGTTGGAATTAGAATGATTGAGATTTCGAAAAAAGGTATATCACTCACCATGCATAAAAGCATAACTTGTTCCTTTTGCCTTCACCTGATTCAAATTCGAAATCATAAACTGCATAACGACAAGCTTCTCCAGGTAAATCGCCTAAGAAATCATCATAATCTTGACTCTCTGAAGTTTTTTCTACTTGGATTTCAGTTTTATTATCAGAGAGAGTGAAGACAATGTATTTCGTCTCTGTAAATGATAAAGAATCGCTTTGGATGTGTTAATGACTACAATCCAAACCAAGAGACATGGTTAAAAGTCGGGTTTCTTTGAACATCTTGCTTACTCTTTTTAAGTTTCAAGTTCATGAACTCTTCAATGCATGCTTGGTTAACTCCAACACCTGTAAGAACAGAAATTGAAAGAATATGATTAACCATTGAATGATTGAGTAAGTAGAATGATCGTCTTTACCTGATGCCTAATAAAGGGACAAAAGTAAGAAAGAATCAAATCAGTTAACTAGACCAACTTGAGAAGATAGATAAATGAAGTTTACCATGATTAAGTGTGATTTATTTTGATATTCTGATGGAATTGAAAGTAGACAAAAGTGTTTGATTGGTTTGTGATGGTGATGATGATGATGATGAATTGATTGATAGTGACTTACTTTGATAGTCACGTCACTTCTAAACCCCGGTCGATCGGTAATCTAACTTCATTCAGTAACAGAAAGGCTTTACATATCACATTGTATGTGTACACAGCATCTCTACATATCACAATGCTTATACACAGCAATGAATATCACTATAAGCTGATTTCCAATATTACACAACTTGGACTGTATGCGGTCGAACTTGTATATATGCTCTCCAAGTTGGTCCAACTCAAAATTAATTTCCACTAACCAATCACTCAAACCACTCAACATCCATTCTCAATCAAATATCCTATCAATCAAAATGTTCGGAAACGTAAGAGAAATCTTCAAACATACTCCAGTCATCTATCGAAACTACGAACAAACTTAATCATGAATCTCTTCCTTTGACAGTATATTCGATCAATGCCCACTTTAAATGGATCAGAATCAAAGAACAAAAATAAATCCGTTTCAAAAAATAATACACATGTAATGCCAAAACATAGTAAAGGTGAAAGTGGTGCTGGTAAAGCTACGTCTGGTACTAGATGTCAAAAATGTGAAAAGTTTGGGTAAGTTCTCCAAAACAAAAACGAAATAATTTGCCAAGTTGATGAAAGATTTAACTGATTATTAATATCATGATGTTGTTGTTCACTTCAATTATAGTCATTTCACTTACAACGTCAGTTTTCTTTCTGTGAAACGTTTCATATTCCTCTCCATATCTCATAATACTGACTTGAAACTAATTATTCGATTTAGTGTCCAGTAACTAATGCACCTTACAAATCAAGACCAACAAGAACCCAACAATTAATGAATCCAAAAGCCAAGAGAGAACAACCCACGATAGAAGTGCCAGAAGAGTTTATAAGTAAGAAAGGAATTGCAGATAAGATATTAGAAAAGAAAGAAAAAGAACGCAAAGAAATCGAAAATGTAAACGCTAATGGATCCGTAGCATTGAAGAAAGATCAAAAGAAACTTAAAGATCGGAATGGGTATGTGATTTTATTATCAGTTTGATTTTTGATTAAAGTAGGTTGATTGATGTTTATTTTTGGGTAATTAGGTCTACTTCCGACTCTTCAACTTCAAGTAGTAGTTCAGATTCAGATTCAGATTCCGACTCAGATTCCGTTTCAGATTCCGGTTCAGATTCAGGCTCAGATTCAAGTTCTTCAGGATTCTCAAGCGATTCAGAACCAAGTAAAAGATCACGAGTGAAAACCAAAGAACGTTCAACAAGATATCCATCACCATCACCAGTCAGAAGAAGACGTGGTTCGATCTCTGATCAATCTGATCATCCTAGATCTAAATCTCGTCTTACTAAACGTCATAGGTCTAGGAGTAGGTCGTCTAGTAGAATTGAAGATAGAGATTCCGAAAGAAGAGCTGGGATTCGAGAAGGGAAACGGAGAGAGACGCGTAGGGATGATTGATGAGTGTATTTGTTGGAGTTAGAACCACTCCCATGATTATGTTTTATAGTATTTTTCATCTCTTTCATGGTCATTGTTGCGTTGGAAGATAAGACAGATAATGATGTTTGAACAAGCAATGAATGTGAATGGATTGAACCATTGGTCAAAAATGAGCAAAGTGTTAGAAATTAATCTTTAGATTTTTGTCCTTGGAAGATAAGAAAGAAGAAACGCTTCAACATTGTCAAAGTCAAGTAGGGTCTGAGGATATTAGTATACCCACAATGTGCGCAAAAATAGACATTGAGTTAAACAAAGCAACATAAGCTTTCAACACTGTCGAAGTCAAGTAGGGTCTGAGGATATTAGTATACCCCCAATGTGTGCAAAAATAGACATTGAGTTAAACAAAGCTACATATCCACAGACTCAGTTATTGCACTTGAAGTTTGATCTATGTTAGGCCTTGATCTTGTACAGTAGTTTTGAGAATAAATGTTGCCTGCTTGTTTTTATTTGGTAGTGTTCTGGAGCCTGCGGTTGTACACTGAGGTCCATTACAGAGGGAGAGAGTAGTGACAGGTGTAGTGAAGAATCACAAGAGTGACAGGACAGCTTGAGAAATGTGGTTTCTGCACTCTCGCAATTTTAGAAGAAATAGAAGACGAGATAGAAATTTTTTCTCTCTCTCTCTCTTCCATCTCTTCACTTCTCATCTTCACCACACTGGCAACTCCTCAGCAAGCTATTGAATTTCTGGCATACCTCTAAAGAAATTCTTTTTAAAAAAAAAAAAAAGAGAAAAACAGATCATAGGTCTTACTATTCTCTGGAAATCGCTATAGATCAATTCCAACCTTCTCAAAAAAAAAAAAAAGTTTTCCTTTATCATCTCTCATTTACCGCTCAACTTTCGATTATCTGGACTCATATACCTAAGGTGGATGTGGAGGCAGTTAAAAAGAAAATCAATAACTACGCCTAAGTACCAGTCGAAGAGCATGATAGATTCAATATTACAAGAAGAGGAAAAGAAGAAAGCTCACTCGTTGAAACTGAAGGAGCAAGCGGAAGGCAGATCGAGGAGGGCACATTCTCGAGCCCCACCACTAGGTGAACCCAATCTACCGGGATCGGAAACAGGCTCGATGCCAGGTTTGCAACCTCTTATCGACGATCCTTTGGGAACGACCTCCACGGCCCAAGCGACAAACAGTACAGCTGCCGGGGCAGATCGAGACCCTGGACAAGAAGGGGAGAACGTAACAGGTGTTGGTGTGGAAGAGAGTAAGATGGACCTAGATGGAGGAGATGAAGGCGACAGCGAATCCTCGGAGGTAGATGAACTAGGGAGTGAAGGAGGAAAGAATCGGAGGAAGAAGAAGAGAAAAGCCCTAAAGAAGAAGAAGGACATTAAGGAAAAGAAGGGGAAAGAAAAGGCGGTTAGGATCGAGAGCTCATCATCTGATAGCAAGAGTTCGGTGGATTTGAACAAATCTTACAAGTACTTGATAAAAGAGGACCTCTGTAAGCCTCACTCCCTCACTCGAGAATCTTCACCCCCCCCCACCATTCCTTCTTTCCCACGACGCCCTAGCGAAGAGTCCAAGACGACTCCTTCGAATGGGATGTTATGAAGGGGGACCGTTGCAGCCCACTTATGGGCTCCAGTCCTGGAGGGTTGTAGCTTCTTTAGCTCCCAATAGTCTCGTAGCTCCTGAAGGACTTCAGTTGTAGCTTACGCCAGTAGCGAGGATCGAATGGACGGCCTTCGGGCCACCTTCCTACGTTGATCCTCCCCTGAAGGGGGGGGAGAGTAGTTTGATGTCTACGAGAGAGAGAATTGTTGTACCAGACATTCAGCCCTGTCTTTGGGGATATCTCTAATTCATCCTTGAACTGAAGGAAACGAGACATACTCTAAATCGCCCTTGGCACACTGAGTGTCCGCACTGGCTAATTCGAAACAACTTGCTTTGTTTTGCCTGCTCGATCCTTCTTCCTTTCAAAATGTGCGACATTATTCCTTCTAGCCGATCCTACCCAATCACCAGAGAAGAATAAGTTGAGAAGGTCTAAGCATACCACCGCTGAAGGGAAGCCGGGTAGCTCAAGACCTTTGATGGAAAGATTGCTATACGCAATTGACCACGAAGACTTATCTTCAATCAAAGACTTACAGTCGGAAATACAGGAGGTGGAGGCGAAGAAACTGAGGAAGGAAGCGAAGGCGATGAGAGCGGCAAAAGAAACCAAGGAGGCTAGGAAGAGAGAGAAGAAAGTGAGGAAGGCAAAGGAGAAGGAAGAGGAGGCGAAGAAGGAGGCTAAGAAGGCACAAAAGAAACGAAGGAGAAGGGAGAAGAAGAAAAAGAAGTCTCATAAGAGAAAACGGAAAGACTCATCCTCGAGTTCCGACTCAAGTTCCTCAGCTTCTAGCTCGAAAGATTCTAAAGGATCTTTCTCCTCCTCATCGTGCTCAGACTCATCTTCGGATGAAGAAAAGTTAACAAAGATTGAGGATTCGTCTGACACTTCTGATTCCTCTGACTTGTCCAACTCGTCCGACTCTTTGGATTCATCCTCAGATTCCTCTGATTCTGATAACGGGAAAAGCTCCAAGAAGAAGAAGAAGTCCGACTTCGGAGTCAACACAGCTTCGGGCCTTGATCTACCTGACCTGCCGGACGAGTGGGATAAAGCTTTCAAACGTTTCAAGAAATACGTCCCCTTGTCAGTTTTCCGTAGATCCTATATTGCAGCCTTCCATTCTGCGGTGAATGACGGTACGAAGAAGTGGAAGACAGGTGTGATTGCCTCCATCTCTGAGCGAGATCAGGAAAAGCAAATGATGTACGGTGACTTCGCCATGGCATGCGACCTCGAGGCGAGATACGCAGCGGAGGTTTACGATCACGACGCGTACGCCAAATTCATTGTCGAGCATAAAAAGGTAGTGAGCTCCTTGATGGTGAAGTATAAGTGCTGGATGGTGGGTTTGAGATATCATCTAGCGATTCGCACAGCTCTCTTCAGGAAAAGGTCCAAGATCATGTTTGAGGTTAAAGGAAATGGAAAGAGGGGGAAGAAGAGAAAGGTAGTGGTCTTACCTCCAGACATGATTAAGTTGGCTAGGCGGCAGGCTCGGTGGGACTGCCATACAGCGGGTGATTTGCAGTTTGAAGGCAATCCCTATGCCCCCGGTCAAGAGAAGTTCGGGTATGATTTCTTCACCAGCCAACCTCATGCTTCACACCCCCCGATCCCGAGTTCTTCAAAAAGTCACGCGGAGAACCATTCTAAGGAAAGAGATGGGAAGTACCAGAAGAAGAAACAAGCGGGAAATAGGGGACGTACCAACAATTATGGACAGTCCGGCCACTACCAGAACCAGAAGTCCCAACCCTTGGGACAGGCGAGTTCGACCGGCCTAGATTGGGTGGCACTGGGACAACAGCATGCGAATAAGCATTCCGTAGCCCAGAAGGGAGGGAAGGTGCAAAAAGGAGGTGATAATGGGGCTTGGTAAGCTTCAACCGACCGCCGTTTTCTAAATGAGTGGATTAGAGACTGACTTCTGTCCTGCCCCGGTTCTTCCTTGATCATGTGTCCGATTGATCTAGCTCATGGTGCCCTCCTCTTTTCGATTGTACTATTGACGAATGTGATGCTGAATTTGTCTCGATTCGATGTTGCTTTGCCCTCCCCTTGCCTGTGTTACCTTGTGTGTGTGTTCGGCACGACCCCCCTTTTTGTTCGTTAAAAGATTTTTCTCCCATCCCTTTTTCTCTTGTCTGGGTAGCGGCCTGGCTGTTGGGATTAGATAGAGAGGCGGAATTAACCCCGATGTGGTTGGGAACAAGAAATTGAATGCAAATGATTGAGACGAATTCTTACCTGCGCCTATTCCCCTTTTGCCCAGGTCTAGCCTGAACAACACCATGATTGAGACGAATTCTTCTAGCCTGAACAACACCTCCTGGGTGGAGATTGAGGCGAGAACAGTGGATTCTGAGCATGAAGAAACCGGAGAAACTCAGTCCGACGGACAACTAGGACCCAACTCTGAGAGTGAGGGTTTGGACAATTTATCGGAAGACTCCACAGCTGTAGAGTTTAAGAAGATCCTACCTTTAAAGGATAGGGAAACGTTTAAAGTCAAAGGGGTCGGGTTGTGGCCGGCACCAGTAAAGACAGAGATGGTCTTGGAAGAATGGAAGGTGTTGATGGAGGAAACGGGTCTGGAAGAAGATATTCCATACATCTTAGACGGGTTTCGGGAAGGTTTTTGCCTGGGTATTCCTCAACATACCTTGGGTGATCGACCTTGGTACACGCCAGAAAACCATTCATCGGCACGAGAAGTAGAGGAAGAGATTGAGAAGACCTTGGAGAGGGAGCTGAGGGCCGGAAGGATAGCGGGACCCTTCACTCATGAGGAGGTCTTCGCCAGGTACGGCTTCTTTAGGTCCAACCCCATGGGCAGCGCCGTTAATGGCGATGGAACTCTTCGTCTTATTAACGACCTTTCTTATCCTAAGAGAGATCCGGACATCCCCTCTGTCAATTCATTCGTCGACAAGAAGAACTACAAAACTAGATGGGACGATTTTAAGACGGTTGCAAAGTTCCTAGCCATGAACCCGGGAGAATGGGATTTGGCGCTGGTGGACTGGGCCAAGGCTTATCGCCAGCTGGGTGTGCATCCTTCACAAAGACGCTTCTTGATAATTGTGGATTTCAAAGGGCGTGTCTGGGTCGATCTAGCCGTGGGGTTCGGCGGTGTGGCAAGCTGCGGGGTATTTGGTGCCCCAGCCGAGACGTGGAAGTGGATTGTCATGAAAAAGTTGAACTTCCCGGTTGTCTTCCGTTGGGTGGACGACAATCTGATCCTGCGTCGCCCGGGAGAGAGATCCTCGCTTAAGGACATCAAAGAGTTAAGTCGTAGGATGGGGGTAAAGACGAATCCGAAAAAAAACAGGGAATTTAGAGAGGAACAGCGTTTCCTAGGATTTATCTGGAACGGTGCGAAACACACAGTCAGATTGCCACAAGAGAAACTTCATGAGAGACGAACTCAAGTGAGGGAATTTCTTGTGGAGGGTAGTGAGTGGAAGCTATCTCAAGTGGATACCTTTGTTGGTAGATTAGTACATACAGTTTACATCGTACCCCATATGGCTCCCTACCTTAGTTCTCTCTACCGATGGAAGAAAGGCTGGAGAAATGACCATGCATTGAGAAAGACCCCGAGCGATGTCGTGGAAGATCTCCAGGAATGGGACACTTGTTTGTCCTCTTTCGATTCATGTCCTATTGCACCGAACCCGACGGCTGAAGACGTTGGTTGGGTGGGGGATGCAGCTTCTACCTATGGGTGAGTAACGAAGCAATGGAAGTCAATCTTTCCCAGCTCGGAACGCTGACTGATGGTGTCCCGCTGTGACCTCTCGTTTCCTTTGGGGGCATTAGGATCGGAGTCCTGATAGGACATCGTTGGGCATGTTTTAAATTTGTGTCAGACTGGGAAACAAAGGGACGAGGCTCGAAGAAACGCAGGATCGCTTGGGCAGAAACCGCCGCGATCCGATTAGGCCTCCTGGTCCTGGAAAAGACCACCCAGGTAAAGGGTAGGAGATTCAAAGTCCTTACGGACAATACTACGACGGAACATGCCATCAAAAAGAGAAAGTCAAAAGACGTTGACGTAAAAAAGACGTTGACGTAAATGACGAGTGGAAACTGATTCAGAGGTTACTCACTCACCTTGGGTGTAATATCAAACAGAGACGTGTTTCGTCTAAAAACAATAAGGCCAATGCATTGTCTCGGGGGACATTGGAGAAAAACCTCCTCCACTGCAACGAGGTCCGAATTACCATCCCACAGGATTTGAGACCTTTCTTATCTCAGATCACCCCAAAACACTCACCAATCCAAGATGACGAGATCAGGTCATCGCAGGTTGAAGTCCAATGACCACATCGATTCGACAACTATCGACATAAAGAAAATCACAAAGGCCTTCAGGGCGTTCAAAAAAGATGCTCTCGGAATCGACCGATCGGATACGGATGAGATCCAACTCCATTTCTTGAGAGGCTCCTGGAAGGATGGGACATTGCGACACTACAATTCAGGGATCGTTAAATTACTTCGATTTGCTGATGTGAAAGGGGTAGATCGAAAATTCCTCTTACCTATTGATCCGGATGTCCTACTTCGATTCGTAGTATGGGGTTCAAAGAAAAACGAAAGCCTAGCAAAAGACGATGAGTCGGTGAAATCAACAACGCTGAAGTCCTACATCGCAGGAATAAAAGCGTGGCATGAGTTTCATCGTAAAGACTACCCTTCTAAGGTAGACGACTCGGTTACGTTACTCCTTCGGGCATCCTTACAGGTAGAGACGGACCAAAAACTAGCAAACAAACTACGACCTCCGGTGTTAGTCTCCAACCTAATGGCTTTAGTAAAAGTTTTATCATCTGGTATGGAAGCCGACCTGGCGCTGATGGCGATTGCGTTAGTTGCGTTCTGGGGTACTGCAAGGTTGGGAGAACTGGTCACGGATGACAGTAACAAGTCCGTACCACAGTGGAAGGACGTGAAGTGGGCTTCAGACCTTTCGTATGCGACGATCGACCTCCACAATGCAAAAACTGCTAAGCCGGGCGAGATCCAGAAGATTCAATTAGTACATCAACAATCTATGCTCGATCCAGTCAGAGTTCTAAAGCTACTGTACGATTTCAGGCCCAAACGACCCACAGACCCAGTTTTTGGTTTCGCGGTAAATGGGAGAATCTTAGGATTTCGGAAACGTGTTGTGATCGAACGGTTGAGGGTATTATGGAATGAAACTCGATCACCGGAGGACCATGCGCTTTACGGACACTCCTTCAGGATTGGCGGAGCCTCGCTACGATGGAACCTGGGCTTTACTAGAGAGCAAATAAAGGCGAATGGGCGTTGGGCGTCGGATGCGTATATGGTCTACCTTAGGAAGTTTAGTGACAAAGAGTTGAAGGACACCATTAAGTTGTTGAAGTCCATCAGAACTGAAGATTGAGTCTAAGAAGTTATCACTAGATCGGGCTGTAGATCATTATGAGTAGACCTGATGTGAATTTGTGATGATCCCTTTTTTGTGAAGATAGTTGTCGTTGTTTAATTTAAGAATGGAATGGTTATGGATAGTCTTTCAGATCCGTATTGTGAGAGGTTGATTCATCTTTGAAAGAGAGAATTAAGATTCAAGGTTTGCCCCTGTACAAGATCTGCGTGGCGGTACGCCACTCGACAAGTCTCGAAGATCCCACGTGAAGTGACGGAAGACTGTAGAGACATCCAAAGTAAGTACATGTGTGTGTCTTAGGGAAGATGTTCCCATGTGTGATGATGGCCAACACGAGAGCCCAGAGTGGGGGGGTTCGACATGGTTCGACTACCCAAGGCTCACGATTCTGCCAGCTCTTGTGAGAGGAGGGGTTGAGAAGTCGAACCTTCTCAGGTCTGTTCTCGCCCCTCAGGCGACAGTCTTGGCTTGAACTTCTTTTTAGTTTAACTCGAGACCTGCCGTCTTTCGGGGCCATCCCCACACCACGAAAAGGGTATTGGGTCTTAATTTTAAGACCAGGTATTCTTGGTGGAAGGACATACTTGAGGAGTTAGATAACTCCATAAGAATCAGTAGAACTTACTCTGTTAATGTGTAATTCTACTTTGCTCACTTATCTCACCTAGCTTGCCCTCTCCCGTAATAGGAATGGATTTTTTATTTTCTGAAGGTTACACTAAAACCTACTCACCTAGATTCTACATAAAAGCTGTAGTCAACTTATTCAAGGGTGCAAGGATTGTGAAAGAATACAATCTTGCTGATCTTTCACAATCAGTGCTTTCTTTGTACAGGAAATGCACAACCTTTGGTATGGTTGCAACCAACGGAAAGGTGGGAGGAGACTTGAAAGTTAGGACACATCATTGACTACAGCTGCCCCATGTAGAATCTAGGTCAATAAATTTTAGTTCAACCTTGAAAAAAAAGGGCAACATTTATTCTCAAAACTGCTGTAACATATGATTTAACTATGATAAATCACTGTGAATCAACCAGATCCACAGTGGTATGATTTTGAAATGAAATATCTTATTTCACATAACTTTCATCCAAAACAATCCATCAAATGCCTGCCACAAGTTCCTTGAAAAGACAAAGCAAAATCCTTTTGAAGTCGTCAAATGATGATGATGAGCAGCAGCAGGATCATGACCAACTGGTCTTTGACTGCCTCTTCAACAGGCTCCCTCCACCTCCTTTATGCCCTCATACTTGTATACACAATACATTTGCTCCCAAAAAGAGATCATTTCCACCAATTCAAATAATATGCTTTGACCTTTGTCAGCCCTGAGCCCTGAGTACAGGAGCACGGGCTAACAGTACCACATGTAATTATGGTACTCAAAGCTACATATGTACACGTACATAGTTGTCCTACATGGTTTTTTTTGGCAGGGAAAAAAACACAAGAAGTATGTTTGAAGTATTTTCCCCGCCAAAAAAAGTATGTAGCCCAAACTATGTACATGTACATACTTGCTTTGAGTACCACAAATATTATAATATTGTATAAATCCATAAGTACATCTCAAGGCTCAGTGTCAAGAGCCATGTAAACACATGCACATGATGTATTAAATACATAACAAACCTAACCCAAGTGTCAACCACAAGTTGAGACAAAGATCATACACCAACCACAAGTTGACACTTGACCTGTGAATATATAAACCCCCTTGCTTCACTGAATTCATACTCCATCTTTTAACACATCACAACATTAGAATCACATTATACCTGACATCCTATTAAGAGGATCCTTGAGTATGTGATTAGTTGTGTAGTCTAAAGACCAAATTTGAGCATTACGGGTTCTATTGCTGAGCACCCTGGTATTGATTTCTACAAGCCTTGTGTCAGGAAGGGCATACACGGCCATAACTGTATATCTCCTTCCTCACAATCAAACTTTATTACATACATATAACTACATATAATTAAACAATTACATGTAAAGCTGAAAGAACTTGTAACAAATGATTACATGAAGTTTGTCAGCCATGAGGAGTATTTGGTCACACTCCCATTGGCAGTCATAAAGATTATCCAAGGAGGTTTCCAGATAACAATGGTTTACACGCGTCATGATATCAATACATATGTACATCAGCTTGAAAGGTATCATGATGACATACTCAAGTTTCAGAAGACCCTGATCTTAAAGAAGGGTATATATTTCCTTGAGCCTTGTTACATTCCAAGAATGTGACTAAGGGATCAGAAACGAGTGACATCGCATTGGTTACAAAAGACCATCATGAACACGTGCAAAAAACCCTGTGTTACAATGACATCACAAAGAGAACTGCACAATGATATATAAGCAGTGGTTTTCTGCAACTCGAGAGAAAGATCATCTTATTACAAACCAACAAACTTATCCTTGAGAAATTAAACTCTATGATTTATACTAAAACCGGTGATTACTTTTAATTTAGATCATCTCAATTCTTTGATATCATCTTTCTTATCTGACTTTTAACATTTAGTATTGTTATTGTTTATTTCTTTCTCAAGCAGTATGTTATCAAACTAAGACTCAGCGTTCTTCATATTAGAATAACCTTTCAATGTCCAAGATGTTTTCAAAGATTGTTATTGATAAAGACATCTCTTTATCAATATGTAGAAACTAGACATAACTTCCATTGTCCAAGATGTTTCAAAGATTGTTATTAATAAAGATGTCTCTTTATTAATTCATAGAAACTAGACTGCTAATACCTGAGACAGGAGTACTTTTGTACCTACCTCAGAAGACCCTGATCGGAACAGACCTTTCAGTGAGTATCAGGCAGCGGTAGCCATTCCGCACCTAAGACAACATGGAGTCACCAGCTCCTGTTATATAAAGGCTTGAATTTATCTCAGTAAACGTACTGTAACAAAGCCAATAAAGAAGCTTCAAGCAATATCATTCAGCTTTGATTCTCTTAAAGCCACCTGTTTTAAGTCTCAGGCTGACAAAGTTACAAACATGTAATCATCAATTACACAAGTAATACACATAGTACTTTATTTCTACTATTTTTTTCACTTATCACTTTCTCTTAACTTCAATTCAGTTTCTATTTTTCTCTATTTTTATGTATTCAAAAGATGGTCAATATTCAATAAACAAAATACTCACGGATCAATTTGGAAGATGATCCTAAAGTGATTTGTTTAATGATGATCTGTCCAATACACATGTGTGATCCTAGTTCAAGCTACTAAGGTGGATTGGAAACCCAACTTAATGACTGATTGTCTAAAACTGATCTTCTTGGCATATGATGGCTGCAAAGAAGGGAGGTCTAGGGTCCTTGTGCTAAAAGGATGGATTGTCATTGAATAATTCACAAGGGTGATTCAGGATTAAATGGTGGATGGAATTACATATGCTAAAAGGAATGGTTTACATGTGTACATCTATTTGTAAAGATAATTTGAGATCTTCTACACATCAACAATCAGTTGTTTGCATGATATGTCCATCATATTCTATTAGTAGAGTTTTCTTATGCTGCTGTGGGCTTTCTTACTTGTTCTGACAGGTATATAAACCCTTGCTATTGTCTTGTTTCTTTTGTTCCTCATCCTTTACAAGAACCAATCAAGTTTACCAAGCTTTAGAAGCCAATCAATCCGTCCATAACAAACTTCAAAAGCCCTTACAAGTCCCTTATAAGCCCTGTTACACTTAGTATACACGGATTCTGGTCTTTATTCTGCTTTACTCTTTGATTACTATTGTCAACTGCTTTCCTACATATAAAAATTATATGTAATCAATCTGTAACAGGTATATATCAAGTATTAAACTGTCATTTCCTTGCTCAATAAGCTTCCTTATTGACACCTTGTGCTATCATATTCTCTAGAAATAAACCATAAAGCAGAAAATCTTCCTTCCTCACATGGAGTCTAAAGTAGCCTTCAGGATCTTTGGTTCACCAAAGTGTAAAGCCTGCCCCTCACAGTCTCACAAGGTTAGAGTGTATTAGCTCTTTACTGCCCTTAGAGCACCCACTATGGGTGCGGTAAACAGAAGTTTTATCGTAAGTTTACCACTAAAACTTACACAGGTCCACTATGGACCTGTCTTAGGCATGCGGTCCCTACAACTGCATCAAATCATGAATCAAGTTGCCTAACTTTACACAAGCTTGATTCATGTTTTATCCTAAGATTTGACACATCAAATCTCAACTGTTCTTAGTTTTTTCATTGATTCATCACACTTCAACATCTCATACTTGACCAATTTTGATTTTCGATCTCAACATGTCAGTTCCACCACCTGCCTCTGAAACTTTGAACAACAATTAATCTATGCGGATGCAAGTCTGGAGAAGTGGTCAAGGTGAAGGAGGCTTGTCAAAGAGGAAGTCAAAGGTGACTTGCTCATATTCTTGTTGCTCTTCATTTTCATTTGAAGACTTCAAAAGAGCATTGATTGCTCGTTCCATTGAAGTAGATATTGAGATGCTCTTTTTGGATGTATTATTTGAAATATATACAATCTTTCACGTTGTGACTTTGCCACTGTGGGATCACTTGATTCAAAGTGATTTATTGTTGGTAAATCACACGGTAAATTACTCCATAGTGAAATTCATGCGGTAATTGATTTAGTTGTTACACACATGATTATATTTTGCGGTTGGGACCGCAAAATTTACGATAAAACACACCCACCATAGTGGGTGCTCTTAGTGTCTTTTCTCTTCCTCAAATCCTCTTCTTAGAGGCCAAGTAGCTGTATTCTTCACTTGGGTGTACCACGTGAAGACCATGTGTTACCTTTCTTATCACATTCTTAGTGAAGAGCACGCCCAACAGACACGCACTCCTCACAACCTTGAAGCATATTATCACCAAGATGCCAAGCTTGGCCAATGTAACACAATCAACTCAAGACAAATTCAATCCCAAGGTAGGAGTTTTGATCTTTGTTGGATTCAAGAGTGTGTTGTAATAGAATCTAGCAAAAATAATTAGAATTATGTGATGGAAGTAAAAAATTGGGAAATGTTGACACCACCAATGCTGAAGAGCTTGAATAATAACCATATTATCATCAATTAGATATAATAAAGAAACAGCAGAAGTTTGCAAAAGAGGTGAGGGTGATGAATGCAAATGAAGTTTTGCTGCTTTCTGAACTTGATAAACTCAATGACCTGATTTACCAAATGGTAAAAGACATCATTGTAATCTATTGTTTGATTATCACCATGGCCATCTTGCTTTGTATTTGGTTACCAAACCTTTCCAACAAGCACACTGTTGTGTGATTTTACATGATGAAAAAGTTGCATTACAATATCAGAGCATCTCCACCGTTTGTGTGCAAATCAGACATGTCTACCTTGAAAGGTTGGCAGGTTCTAGCCTGTATCACATGATTGTAGAGGTGAAAATGTTTATTGCCCAATAGAGCTTAGGGAAAGACTTCTGTGACATGTTTCTTGTGTTGAACACAAATATAACAGCTTGAAGGTTCCAAAACAAGAAGTAATGTTGAACATTGTTCCCCTGTTGGTTGTATTTGGGTATTTGCACACCATCCAAATTTACACTCTCCTGGTCAAAATTTAGACAGTGTGAAGCCCATACAGGCTGTTTACGTGGTCCAGTGGCTTGGATCATTTCCCACACAATGTGAATATCAGCTGTATTTGGCTTTTACACAGTCTGGTGGACAAGCTCTTCTTGCAATTTGTTTTGCCAAAGTGGGTGGTAAGAGCCTCTTCACCCAGTCCTGCAAAACAGACCATATTGGTATGAGAATTTGACAGCCAATATGGCTGTATTGTACAAAACATGTGAAAAACACAAAACCCACAGCACAACATGCCATGGATATCCATATCACTGTGTCCTTGTGGCAGTTGCCTGACGGCAAGGACACAGACTGCCTTTGAGGTCCAAAGGCGACTCGTGTGTGCTCGTTGAGAAGCAAACACCACACGGACATGGTGGATAGTATAAACCGTTTTGCGCAGTTGAGGGCTGAGCAAGGGCAAGGCAACTGGCAGTGGAGTGATTGATGGTTGGTAGATTATCCATATATTTTCAAGTTGAAAGCCTTGTGCACATTGGATGGTTTGAAAGCAGTTTAATGGGAGTCATATGGGACAGCTATTGATACCTGTCAAGGGGTCCTGTATGCCTCCCATGTATCTTGTAAAGGCTGTTTACAAGCCCCAGTGCCTTGTGTTTAATTGTATGTGGTGTGTATACACAACTAATTGGTCATTTTACATGACTGAGTGGAGATGCTCTAAGCTTAAACTTAACAAAGTCCCATGCTTGCCTCAAGCAAGGCTGAAGCAAATGAGGGACTTACGCCAAACTTGTACGCTCCATAACCTTGCAGTAGAGGGTTTTGCAGGGAGCTGCCTTTGATCCCCTTCATCTTTTTCCACACCAAGGATTTGGGTATGGTCCAAAGAGAAAAAATATGTGCCCTATTCTGGCGCATATTGTACATATTTTTCACCAAGGAAACTGCTCCCCTCCATGAACAAAAGTGCTCCAAATTTTTGGCTTCAATAGCTTTTGTGCACGTAAACCACACATGTAACCACTGCAAATGGGAAGTGTTGGCAAAAATAGTTGATTCTCTTCATCTATTATCTGTGTAATAAGAGTGCTTTCCTTGGTGAAAGAAAATGTACAATATGTGCCAGAGTAAGGCACATACTTCTTCTCTTTGGACCATGCCTGAATGTTTGGCGTGGAACGAGATAAAAGCAAATTGAGAAGGCTCCATGCAAAAGCCTCTACCACGAGGCCATGGACTGTACAAGTTTGGTGTAAGTCCCTTGCTTGCTTCAGCCTCCCTTGAGGCAAGTGTGTGAATTTCTTAAGTCTATTCTAAGCTGTTAGAGCATCCACTATGGGTGCGGTAAACATTGGCTTTATTGTAAGTTTACTGCTAAATCTTACACAGGTCCACTAGATATGTGCCCTACGACTGCATCAAATCATGAATCAAGCTTGTCTAACTTTACACAAGCTTGATTCATGTTTTATCTTAAGATTTGATTGACACCTCAAATCTCAACTGTTGCTTGTTTTCTTGACTCTGCAAATCACATACTTCATCATTTCATCAACACTTAACCTCCCCACTTGATTGGCTCATTCAAAATTGACGCTCAAACTTTGATTTGTATGTGGCATTAGGTGCAAAGTCATTGTTGTACAGCTGTTCATTGTGTTGGACACAGTCTTGATCTATGCGGATACAAATCCGGAGAGGTGGTGGAGGTGAAGAAGGCTTGTTGAAGAGGGTGTTGAAGGCTATTTGCTCATACTTTTGTTGCTCCTTGCCATCATCTGAAGACTTCAAGAGAGTTGAAGCAAGCATTGAGATGGGTTTTTTTGGATGTATCATGTGAAACAGATATGATATTTTAATTTGTGACTTTGCCACTGTGGGATCACTTGATTCATAGTGATTTATCGTTGGTAAATCACACCATAGTGAATTTCATGTGGTAACTGATTCAGTTGTTACACGCATGATTAATTTTTGCGGTCGGGATAGTGTGTGTGGCACGCGTTTTTCCTTGCAGCCGTTACAAGGGACCAGTTACCTACAAAACAACGTGACATATAGCAAAAAAACAAAAAAACAGGAGGGGTTCAAGTTCCTCAGGATATTCTTAGACTATTTATTTCGTGTTTTCGTAAAATTTACGTAAACTCACACTGTATGTACAACGCGAAAGTTCATAAAAATTTGAGGCATGAGTAGGCGCGAGCGTGGGACTTTGATAAGTTTGATAAAAACTGCAAATTCCAATTCGAAATCCCCTAAGAATAGCTCACTCAAATTTCACGTGTGTGCACTATGATTTAGATCCATAGGTGTCTTCTTCCGATTATGTAAATTTACATAACAAAGTCCCACGAGGCGAAATTTGTTAACTTTTGTTAAGTTCCTCGTGGGACTTGGTTAACTTTACCTTCCGATCTCGCGAACACCGAACAACAATATCTGTTCAACCCTCGCAAATGTTTCAGAAAACGCAAGTTTGACGTGACATGCGTGCGGGAAACGGCACCTTTCCAGTGACGCAGTGTTCATTGAATATTTCCTCACTGGAAAACCATGTATCACAGCTGGCCAAAAATCTATAAGAACCCCGGTCTTTTCGTCCTCCTCATCCCTCATCCCACCAAATAAATCTTACCAATAAATCTTACCAATCAACTCTTTAAAACCAAGTTTTCTCATTACTCTTCAGAGCAATACTCATCATGCTTTTCTTAAAATTAGTGATTGCTGCTGCCCTAGCTGGTTGGTTGACTCATGATCCCTAATATGTTATTTACTTCTTCCTTCATACTTACCTCCCTCCCCGTCTACTTAACAGTCACCGTCTCCGCCTCACCACTCGAAAAGGACTCTATGTGAGTGAAGACTTGGTATATATAACTCTGTTTTATATGCTCAATTGTGTCCTATTGTGTTATATGATTGACAGTAGTACCGACAACACCGTCCTTCAAAGAAGAGCTGCGGTGGTCGAAGTATTCGGAAAGAGATCGTAAGTTGAGGTTGTATGAGGATGCATTAGTCTCTAACATTGTCCCTAAATTTTCTGACTGATCTGAGTATTGTTTTCCATTTGTAGTGGGCAGAGTGCCTGCGGGTTCTGTAACTCTGTGGAATGTCAGACTCCCAATTCACGATGTCCAGCCATGGGCTGTTGTAATTGATGTGGATAAACGGAAACCACATTGTATACTAATGCGAAGAGATATTGTAAGGGTACACCCACCTTTGCTCACATGTTTTCTCTAGTAGGAGCTCTGTGTCTAATTTCCATCTCGCGCGTTTGTTTCTTAGTTTCTTGAATATTGCTCTCGTACTCTTACAGTCTGGTCTTTCTCGCGAGCTAGATTATGATATGATCCCTGTCAATTACTCTCGTTGTTTTGATCGCTTTGCTTCTACTTGCTTGACTCTGGTTGTTGTTCCTATGATCTCATGTTCCTGTGGGCATCTTCTGAAACTTCAAGAATGACATAAAACTTCAAGAATGACACCCCCCCATTCAATGAGCTTAGGCTTATGCAGACATCCTTCCACCTCGTGGAATCGATCGTCAATAAGTGAGAATGTACCGGAGTGCAGCCATGGCTTTGCCTGTTGTGTGTAATGCAAAATAAGTTCCACTCAGAATATATATTTTTCATCCGACCAGATCCTTTTTCGAGCCTTGCAAATCGAACTGAATATTATTGGCTTTTTTTGGATGTCTATGTCAAAAAACATGTCCTTTCTCATTTATGGGTAGGACAAACACACCCAATGAGAGTGATGAAAACACAAACCAATCATTGAAAGAGACTCGAGGGGTAGTTCAAATGATAGTTGAAGCCACACTGGTAACAATTATCAGAACTCGGTCAATTTGGGTTTTGAAGACCACCCGCTTTCTTTCTCAAGTTGAAGTCTTCCAACAAAAACATGGTACCAACGCATTACAATTCAAGAATGAGAAAGGGGAATTCATCAAAGATTCCCAGTCATATTTCCTAAAAATATCTTAATCCTTTCTTTTATACATATATTGAAGGAAGATTGTACAAACCAAAAAGAAAAAAAACTACAACACAGACAAAAACTGAGGTATAAGTTGAAGTGATTGAACATAAACAAGCAAAAAGTTCACAAAACAAATAGGCTACTGAATTGACCAAAAGCTTGAGCACTATACACTACGATGACTATAAAACGTCATTTGATGTCGGATTTGAGGTACAATTTTCGCATTATCCAAATCTTTCATGATCGGGGTGGAAATTGTATCGATTGAGATTTCCAAGGAAGGAGTTGAACCAGCCTCCAGGACTCCAAAAGGTTTTGGAGGGGAGGGGGAATAGATTGATGAAATGGTCTCGGGTGAGGCCAAGGAAGATGCAAGTGGAGCTAGGCCAATCTCTCGGAAGGTTTGTGACGAGCTAGGTGAAGTTAATGAAGCTTCACCTGAAGCTGGGGACCAACCGCACGAAGTAAGAGGTGGTGGTAGACTCGCCGCGGCTTCGTCCCACGCTTGCTCCCAATTAGGATTAGGACACCATGGGCTACCTAAGACACCCACGGCTTCGGGAGAGGTAGAAAGGGCTTCAGTGATAGGGGTGAATGTCTTCGGAGTAGCACGAGGAGTGGCCGGATCTTCAAAGTCGAGAGTGCCAAGCCATCCCGACCCTTGTTGTTCAGTCATGACAGGAGACTCTCCGCAGCAGGTGAAATCCCAACCGTCTCCATTGTCGTCATTTCCACTATCAAGGTGGAAGAACCGAGTTAGAGGTCCAGTGACTGAACGCGCGATACCGAGACGCCTACGAGTATCGTTCTGACTCTTGATGGGTCCGGTACTACTACAACTACGACTGGTACTGATACCAGGTTTACTTGGTGGAGATGCACTCGTGGTCCAATCTACGGAGTGATTCCCATGAAGAGGTCGAAGGACCTGTTATGAATTGTTAATCAAAACTTTAGGATCATGAACCATTTTGCTTATTGAGGTTCAGATATAGATACTCACAGAGAAGGAAAGCTTGCGGCGGATCATTCCTGCTACACGATCGGCTCCACTTCCTGATTTACGACCGACAATAGTAGAGGTTGTCGAAAGGGTTGGTGATTTCGGTACGGACTGATTCGGTGTATCAGGAAAGATTGGAGAGGTGGGGGAGATTTCTGTGCTTAAAGGAGCTACAGTCAAAGGAGTTGAAGGGGCGGGGAAGAGGATTTCACGCGCTGAATCCATCTTCGGTTTGTTCTTGTAAGCTTGTTAGTAAGCTTTGGAAGAGTGTGAAATGAACACGGAGAGCTGGTGAGATTGAATATAATTTGAGAGGATTTGCAGAGTGTATGATTTAAAAGATGTAAGAGAAAGAAGTGAGTTTAGGAAATGCTTGCAAAGAGAAAGGCAAAGTTGATGTCTTACGCGTTGAGGTTTTATGGTTTAGGAAGGTGAGAGTGACGGAATTCAAGAGGGTGCAATAGACGTCCTTTGTTAATGGGTGAAGAATTATTTGGATATATTTTTTCTTATTCTCAAGAAAATAGTCAAGAAAGTTAAAGACAAAGTCAAGAATCTTGAAGTGGATTTGTTGATAAGTTTTGAGGGAATGATTTCAAGATGAAAGAACTGAAGCGTTAAATATATTTGCTACTTCATAAAATTCATGCAACCACAAGAAAACAGGCACTATTCCAAACTACAAAATAAAACGGTCGATACGGCCCTACAAACTGATCGATTTACACACTGATCTTGAACTTCGAGCTCAGGCCGGCCAGCCCAATCTCGATCTGATTTTGGCGATTTTCTCGGGCGCAAGGATCAAAACCGCCGTAGCTTGTCATTTTCATAGCTCTGTGTGTGTATGTATCACCTCAAACAAGTCTCCCCTTGATTTTGGTTGGAATTGCTTCTTTCCCAACGGTTAGGACTCTAAGGTCGTATGGGTTGAAGTCACCTTTGACATACAATTTGAAGTTTGCACTACTGAAGTTGATCGAAGCGAAATCCTTACTTTCAGCACGATGTGGTGTGTCTCTCTTTTATTTCTTGATGATCTATCACCTCATAGTGTTTTCGTTGATCAGAGGCAAAAACCTTAACATTTGGCGTAACACAGCTCTGCGCAGTGGAGGCTTTAAATCCTTGCGAGGTGTTGGATTTTTTTTTCAATTCCCCAAAGCTCATCAATATACGCTGGAGGCTGGAGCGATTCCAAGACGTGATGCAAAAAAAAGATGTCTATGGTTTTTGAAAATTGTCATGAAGATGGCCTGCCACTCCGAGGTTTGCATATATTCTTACCCGCAACACTCAGGTTTGTTCTGTATATTAGATTTTCACTCTAAGACTTTCAACTCATTTTCCCTATAGTAATGTTAGACCATTTCATCGGATAAATCCTAGTCTTCTTTCTCATCTTGATACCTGTCTATCTATGCAATTTTTATCAACTATTGGTATGTTTTGTCTTAGTCTTAGCTGATTCCTATCCGAGCAGGCTATTTCACAAATAGTAATCACCTACAACACTCAGGTTATACAAAAGAAGTCTGACAGATTTTTAAGTAGAGATGTTCAAGATACAAAGGTCTAGTAAGACCACTCTTGTCGCGATCAGAGATCTCAGAAGGTTATATGTATTGGTGTGGGGATGTTCCATCATAATCGACTTGGGTTTGATGTACTCGCCTAGGGGTTGTCCAAGAAGATGTACCGTAAACCCATGATTCTCTGAAATGTCATATATAGAGTGGGAATAGGTGGGAATGTCAAAGAGGGGTGGTTCATTATTTATCATTGCGGTAGAATTGACCAAGACTTTGGCGAAGAATAGTGACTCAAGCAAATGCTTTTCGGGATCTTCTGCTTGTATTCTCAAAGTGTCACGAGGTTGAAATTGTATTTTCGTATTTCACAGTTTGTGTAATCTTGAATGACAGATGATGGCAAAGTTAAATGATCAGCTTGTATGCGGTGTTCGAGTTCCTGATGATTCTGATTGATTCTTGATCGATTACTAGTTTACCACTCTTGACCATTTTACCAACCAATCCAAAATGAAATCAATAACTAATCCATCACCATCATCATCATCGTCAGAAGCAGAAGAAGTGGAACCAATCCTATTTATCATTCAAGATGACTGTTATAAACATCTTTACAAACGAAGCCATCAACCCATGGAAGTGTTTGAAAGACCTCAAAGATTAAGATATGTGAATTTAGGTTTATCGAGTACATTAGCTTGGATCTCAAATCAAAATCAACTTCAAATCTATCCATCAATCAACAACCAACATCCATCCTTGACAAACCTAATCATTTCAAATCATTTCATAGTTTCTAAATCATCAAATCGAATTAATCTTAATGATACTTCATTCAATCAAATCCATTCTTCATCAAAAGGACTTGTCTCTTCATCGCCATCAACAACAACGACCTCAACCTCTTCATCTCAATCATTATCATCTAAAGTTGATCAAGAATCTAGTTATCTAGATCAACTTATCAAGCTATGTCGTCATACTTCTCATCAACATCAACTAGGTCTATCTGAAGTACCTGATCATCTTCCTCAAGGGGACTTGTGAGTCTTATCAATTCCAATCTTAATACTTGATACTGATTCAACTCCATTTTTTTGGCGTGTTCTTTCTAGGTATCTTTCGGCAGGTACCGAATTCGCAGTGCTAGGAGCTATTGGAGCCTGTTACGATGCACTAGATTCAGTCCTCAAACCCAATCAAACCTCAACTTCAAACCTCCAAAAACCATCCACTAAAGCTTTCGTGAATATTAGACCACCAGGACATCATTGTACAGATACAGAACCTATGGGATTTTGTTGGGCCAACAACGTTTTAGTGAGTTGTATGTATGCTCATCTCAATTATGCAATCGACAGGATATGTATTGTAGATATAGATTTACATCATGGGAATGGAAGTCAACAAATCGTATGGGAAATCAATCAAAGATCACAAGAAAGCTCAAACTCATCCAACTCAAAACGAACCTTAAAGATCAGTTATAGTTCATTACATGATATCAATTCATATCCATGTGAAGATGGACAATTAGATAAGATTAGAGAAGCTTCATTGAACCTTTGTGTTGGTAATTCGATTCAACAATTCATTCAAAATTTACATTTAGAAGTTTGGAAGGATGAAATCGATTTCTTTGATAGATTGTATCCTAAGATTTGGAATTCATTTCAAGATCATATGATTATGTTTTTTAAAATCACGGATGCTATTGAGGAAAATAGTTTGATCTTTGTTAGTGCTGGTATGTTATCTATTAGATTCTTTCTCATCTTTTTATTTCAATTAAGAAGGACTATAAAAGAACAAATCTGACGTAGGTTCCTTCTTTTTTTGGAATATAGGATTTGATGCATGTGAATTAGAAACTGATTCGATGTCAAGATATGGAATGAAACTACCTACATCATTTTATCATCGATTTTCCAAAGATCTAAGTCAATTTTCACAAACCTATACTAAAGGTCGAGTGATTTCATTCTTAGAAGGAGGTTATAGTGATCAAACTTTATTAGGTAGTAGTTTAAGTTATTTATTAGGTTTGATTGATTATCCAATCGATTTTGAAAAAGTTCCATGGGAATTAGATCGAATTGAAAAGATATTAAAATTAGTGATTAAAAAACCAAATCAAGAAATTGAAGATGAAATCGTATTGATTGAAAAGATTAGAGAGATTTTTAATTATTTAGATGGATTTGAAAAATCGAAAATCGAAATGAGATCTGAAATCAAAAAGATGGGAAAGAATAAAATCGAAATTGAATCATTAGGAAACCCAAGTGAAAGTATTAGTGGTAAAACAAGAGGTATGAAATTGAGAAGTGGTAGATTAGCTAGTCATTCAAAGAATAAATCAATAGAAAAAGATCAAATTGGTATTGATTCAATGGAAGGAATGTTTGAGAAAATGAAGATTGGAAAAGAAGATCAAGATGAAGAGAAAGTTAAAATTAAAGTAGAAGAAAAGATTGCACCAAAGGAAGAGAAAATTGAAATTAAAGTAGAAGACAAGATTACACCTAAAAAAGAAAAGATCTCACCTAAGAAAGAAACAATCACACCCAAGAAAGAAAAGATAACACCCAAGAAAGAAGAAGAAAACAAAACTCAAACTCAAAGATTAAAACTAGTTTGGAAATCAGAGGGGATTAATTAATTGATTTTTTTTTGCATGTTTTTACATTTTTTAAGATTACATTCAGAACAATTATGATGAATTAATGATTTTTTGGGGGTAAGGGGTATATCATCAAAGTAAATGTATGTATAAACAATGGGTCACCAACTTTTTTTTGTCTTCGTTTTTATTTTAGACATTGATAAATACTTCTAAATAGATTTTTTCTTCTTAAGATGGACCTATTAGATTTCTTTTTTTTCTTTTTCGGGTTATTTGGTGTGATTTTTTGGATTTGATTCGTTATTTTTTTCAATTCTTGTAATGGTTTTCTTTGGTATCAAATCTTTCGAATTTCTTTTTTTGTGATTATGTTCAGATTGGACTAGATAACCATTGTTTAGAATTGATTATAGATCGTTTTGTAGCCAAAGTATTGTAAAGTTTGTCTGGTTTGAATTGTTCATCATTGATCTGAATGATATTGCGTACCCTTTTTGTTTTGAAAAAGCTTGATCCACTTCTAGTTCAGCTATGGCTACTTTGGTGATCACTTCATTTGAGATACTACCAGGATTGCACTTTGGCATGTTCCTCTTACCGAACCTCTCTTGTCTAACACAATGCGCACTGACACTGTCCCATCCAGCCCGCAGTGCTGCCAAACTGTTGGTGGACAACCCTGTTGTGCAAACCGTCACACCAAACCTCCGGCAGAAGCTCCTGCACCGTGGAATGTGTCTTCTGATCTGTCTTCTGACTCCTACAACATCATGAACCGCTCAACACAAGGCAGCCAACTGGACATCATTGGCCCACCCTCAATCACGTGGCGGATGTCTTGCTAGACTTGTGGTTCAAAAATTGATTGCATATAAAGCATGGTAGTACATAGTACTGTATTATGCCTGGAAATGAAATTATCAGATCTAGTCTGATAATTATCAGCACATTATTCAGAAGTCAGATCTGCCCTTTTAAACTTTGTATCCCTTATTGGAGATTTGAGATGATAATGATGGAAAAAAGATTTCATAACAAAGAAGTATTTTTGTTTTTGGCTAAATGGCCTGACCAATCTCGCGCTTAAAATTCAACATCACAAAGTCGTACATAATTTAAGTCCCTCGCTCAAGCCCTTTGGCCAAACTTGACTAAGTCCCACTAAGTCCCACTCTGACCGGACTTAGCGTGCATCGAATTCACACGTCACCGATGTACAGTCGTTCTCAGAAATGTTGGAAAAATGCAAAATCTCGAGCTGAGCTCGGGGTCCGTGCGCTGAGCAGGGACACGCAGATACAAACACTGACAAAAACTTTGATTTTGACAGGTATCTCAAGATGAAAATTCGTTTACTTTCCATCATACCTCGATGACCACACACCTATCTTGCCAATGGCCAGGCTAACGGACTGATCTCTTCAGAAAAACGGTGAAAACGTATGATTTCATGGTTAAGGGATTGTAACACGAGTTGAGGATCAGAGGAAGGATGGCATGGAGAGGACACAAGGGAGTTGAGGTTGGTGAAAGGGACACTGATCTCCACTCGACAGCTGCCATGACTTTTCCGTGACACATGTCATGAAAAAGTCACCTCCTCGGGACCACGACCTCAGCTCGAGATGTTGGATTTTTCCAACATTTCTGAGAACGACTGTATAGTCCCTCAGATTCTGTGCATGCACTCTGACGGTCTGAGTAATACATGCATACTCAGACTCGAGTGACAGAACTTTCCTTGATGAATCATGATTGACCTTCTAAATAAAGCCGGCCTGAGTTGAGGTTCCTCTCGAGCAAGAAATCTATAAGAACCTAAGCTTAACTAAGCCCCTCTCGGACGAGAAGCTTAACTAAGCCCCTCTCGGACGAGCGAGTAGTCGAGAGAGGGGCTTAAATGGGACTCGCGTTTCATGGCGGGAGAGCTCCAGAAATTAAGTACCTTTATGTACTTTTCTGGAGCTCTCCTCAAATACAGCTATTCCATTATATGTTGGACATCGAGAAAAAACTAAAGAAGTTTTTACTGGATTAAACCTTGAAATTTGGGTAAATGACCTCAGAAATGAGTTTTAGACACCCACCACAAACCCATGCCCTTCCCTCACTCAAATTTGGACTTGATCGTACTTGATCTCATTCATTCAAGGGATCAATTATCACACCAACCCAGCTGCACCAGTCACTCAAGAATGCCTTCCCAAATTTCAATCACTGCACGAGCTCACAATCAACCTGCAACATCTCTCACTCCTCGTCAACGCAGCGCATCTCCACGCCCTCACCAAGGTGGTTCATTCCCCATCTTCACCAACGCCTCGCCAACCACATTCACTATGCATGCTTACAAGAAGAATCCCTTGACTTCAGCACAAGATAGATCTGGTGACTCAACCGGTTACTCACACTTTAAACTCAATGATGTCAAAGTTGAATTTGAGCTCAAGAATGTTGAAATCAGCGAGCTGAAGGTTGCAATTGGTGTCTATGCGGAGAAGAAGTATCCAGGATGTAAAGCTCTTTTTGAAGAGGCTGAAAGCGAGGGGAAGATGAATTATAATGGCTACATTCTTGGTAGTCGCGAATTTGGGAAGACTCGCCCTAAGAGTATCAATGATGTTGAGATTTACAACGAGTTCAAACGAGTAATGGCTAGGAATGTCGGGAAGGAAATAGGGCTGTGGGCAAAGATTCAAGATCCAAAAGCATCCAAGAAAAATAAACAGCAGATTAATGTGCGCTGCATCTCAAGTTTCTTGTTTTTACATCTCTGATCTTCTCTTGCTTTCCTTTCTGTTACAGGACCAACATTTTGCCCGATCAATGCACGCTGACAATCCAGAAGCAAACCCAGATGATCGCCGTCGAGATATCCTGAATGATCTCAATGCTCCACCTGACCGAACGCTCGTTTACGATGCGCTGTTTGGTGCCTACGGCAATAATAGAGATGGTAACCGTGAAGGGATGACATTTTATCACCCTGAAAAACCAACCTTGGTCATCAAGATGACCCACATAATGTTTAAGTGGTGGACTGATGATATTGTGAGTAAAACTCACTTCTAATTTATCCAATCGAGATTGACTTTTTTCATCTTAGATGGAAGGGAAGCCTAATGTCAATCAGACAACACCTCCAAGTGCAAAAGATCGACCCGATTTCAAGTATGTTTCAAAGAACGGACCTTTGGCTGTACTTCCCCAAGCACCTGAGGTCTTGCCGACTCCCGGATTGATACCTCCACCTCGTCCGATCTCGCCTGCTCCAGAACCTTCGGCATCCTTTCAGCGCTTCCTGAACTTCGCATCTATTTCACTCGACGACGTTCAAACTCGTAACGCAATTCATCATATCGGTATATTAGAATTTGATGAATTCCTATACGAAGAAAACAATGTCGATTCCCTTGTAAAGTATGGAATGAAGCATGGCCGTGCTGCCCGATTGATCCACCAGGCTGCTGTGTATCGGGATGACATCGAGCAACGTCGAGCTGATATTTGAGTTGCATCTTTGACTGTGTAGAATCCAAAATACAAGATTATTTGTAATGAAGTCTTCAAAAAGAAACGATGTTTGTAATGTACAGTACAAATGTAGCCTTAGTTTATTAATGTAAGATAATGTATGAATCAATCTGTAATGAATGAAGCTACTTTTGATCTGTATCAGCAATCGTTCAATCACCACAATCCCAGATGCTTTCGGGTATGGATCATTAATCATGATCAATCGATAAATCACCAAGTGCTCCTAGATCATTTATTGTGATCGATCAATCAATCACCAAGTTGTCTTAGATCATTGATTGAGATCGAGGCGTCAAGAAGAGGCAAGAGTGGGACTTGGTTTAAGAAAAAGGGTGCTCCAAAGAGCTTTTGTGAATTGCTTCCATAACGCACTAAAAAGAAAAAGCTATCAAAATGGACAACTACAGTCAACAAAACTGATTCACTATAAGTACAACTGGGATTACTAATTAGTCAATTAGACAGCGAGGAAATCGAGGTCTTTTTGAAAGATCTGTGATTGAAGAGAAGCTCTGATGTTCGAAAAAGTGCTGAAGCTCATGTCAAGCTCTATCAGAGCCCGCGAAACCTAGGAACTCCATTGAGCTTTCTTGATACCGAAGTCTGATTCCAGCACAAGATAGATGAACACCCGCCCGTGTTGAGAGATCAAGAATTTGGACGCAGAGCGTTGTCGGCGCCATTGATCGATTGAGATGTCGATGAACGTCCTCAAAGTTGCTGATCTTTAATCGATCTCGTCTTCTTTTCTGAGACCATAGACTCAAAGAGTGACAAGTGTTTATGATGCGTTGAGGTATGAGTCTGGTTGATCATGATATGAATAGCCTGTTGTTAACTTGATAAAAGTTGAAGATGAAATGATTTGAATGATTTGAAGATTTCCAGTTGAACAAATTTGATTTTATTAAGCTTTCTTTCTTTGTTTGATATGATTGTAATGATAGTGGTAAATTGTTGATTTGGTTCTTGGATGGGTAAGTCGAATTGAAAGTTGAGATTTGAGAGGTGAAGGTTGAGAAGTTGAAAGTCAAAAACGTGTAAAACAAGCCGATTAGACACCAGGAGCGTATCCAGAACCTCGGATCAAAGATGTTGTTAATACGGCAGTCAAAATCTCAACAGCTGTGTCGGTCAAACACTGGCCCTTATCCTCAGCCCTTCTAAAATCACCTGTTCGTATAAGGTAGGCCTTGAGAACATTCCAGCATTTTTCAATCGGGTTCAGGTTTGGCGAATAAGTAGGGAGGTAGATGAGAAGGACACCAGCGTTGAAGCAGAGCTCCCCGATTCTCCCTCGTCTGTGGATTGGGCAGTTGTCCATGATCAAAACTGAGTTTCGATCCGGATACACGTTCATCTGAGGTAACTGGACACAACAACATCAAGTGAGTAATGAAGGCATGAGGAATGTGTGATGGAGTATCTAAGGGAAGGATTGATAAGCTTACCAATATGAACTCGAGAAACCCTTCAAATCTTTCTCGATTGAAACCTCCTTCTACTGCAGCACCTGCAATGAAACCATCCTCACAAATTGCTCCGCACATTGTCCAATGAACACCCTGTCAAGAGTGTACCAATCTCTCCCCTCTGGTCCCTTTTTCAGATCGAATGTATTTCCTAAAGATATCCCGCTCATTTGCTCCAACCTCGTCTGTGAACAAACAGGTCAGAACAAAGACCAAAATGAACTTGATAGATAACAAAAAAGGAACCCACCTAGGAAGACCATGTATTGTGAAGGCATAGCTCCTATGCGTCTACTGAAAATGCCTTGCATTTCAAGTGACTGGCGTGGATCGACTGTCCCACCTTTCTTGAAAGTAAAGTTGAGTTTTTTCTCGATGGTTTTGGCTATGCTAGCAATGCACGGTTTCTTGTTGACCAGCTGATGCATTATATCTTGGATCTCATCGAGGTAGAGAGTAGGATCCTCTTGAATAACATCGTGGAGAACAACCAGATCGTCGTCGTCATAAATTGGATTTCGACCTTGAACCTTGTAGGTGGCTGGGTCAGAGACGACACACCCTGTGAGCCGAACTTTTTCATTCCAGCGTGAGATGGATTGCCTGGACACATTAGTTTCGAGGTGAATTCGAGCGGTTGCGAGATCAACTCCAGTGACACTTTTGTGATGATGTCGACTCTTGATCTGAGGTGCATAATATTTATAACCCATCTTCTATATTCTGATTTGAATTGACCAAGGTTGAAGATTGAATGAAGACTGAGCAATACACGAATTTGTGTGGAATACGAGTGGGTGTTGAATTTACCCAAATGCTTGTAGCCCCAAACCCATAGGCTATATGCTTAGGTTGAGTCCAAATTTGAAATTTCAACTTTTTCATTTTTTCTCGATGTCCAACATATAATGGAACAGTAGTACTCATTGTGGGATTTCTCAAGGTTCAGATATGTGTAGCTTCATGAGAAGCTACACAACCTCGTACCACTTTCAGCAAGATTTGTTGGAAGTAAGGGTATTCAAAACGGATTTCCAGTTTGTTGCAATGTGTAGCTGGCTATTTCAGACCAGGAGGCTGAAATGGCAGCTTCGTCGGAAACTACCAATTTCTTGACAAAACACCACAAGGGTTTCGTCTTCGTAAAAACAATAAAGGACCTCGCGCCACCGGGATAAGTGTCCCTCGATATCCAAGGGTTTTGATGAATATCTTAAGGGTTTTAGCTTTTATCCATTTCGGCGGCAGTTTCGGCGAAGGACCAAACATCCAAATCTCGGTGAAGGCCAGTACAGGCCTGTACTGGCATGCTTAGGCTGTTACAGGAGGACGTAAGAAACCATTTGCGCAACGTTTCCTGAAAGCGTCACAGCTCTCAGTTGTTGATGAAAGTGGTACGAGGTTGTGTAGCTCCTCATGAAGGAGAACATACCTGAACCTTGAGAAATCCTACGGTGAGGAATTGAGGAGAGCTCCAGAAAAGTACATAAAGGCACTTAATTTCTGGAGCTCTCCCGCCATGAAACGCGAGTCCGATGTAAGCCCCTCTGCGAGGGCGCGGCGAACGCGCTAGAGGGGCTTAGTTAAGCTTAATAAGAACCCCGGTCAACTAATTCTTGGTCCTCCTCATCACCTATCTCAACAATTCAATCTTACCAATAAAACCTCAACAATCAAATCTTCAGAACCAAGTTTTCTCGTTACTCTCTAAATTAATACCTATCATGCTTTTTTTACAATTAGTAATTGCTGCTACCCTGGCTAGTCAGTTGACTCATGATTCCTGATATGTGATTTAATCATTCTTTCATACTTACCTCCCTCCCTGTCCACATGACAGTCATTGTCTCCACCTCACCACTCCAAAAGGACCCAATGTGAGTGAAGTCTTGATGTATATAGCTTTGGTGTTATATGCTCAATGGTGTCTTATTGTGCCATATAATTGACAGTAGTACCGACAACACCGTTCTGCAAAGAAGAGCTACGGCGGTCGAAGTATTCGGAAAGAGATCGTAAGTTGGGATTGTATGAGCATGCATTAGTCTAACATTGCCGCTGAATTCTCTGACTGATTTGAATGTTGTTTTCCATTCATAGTCATGAGCAGAATCCTTGCAGGAAGTGTGGCACTACTGCATGTGGCACTCCAGGTTCAAGATGTCCAGCCATGGGCTGTTGTGGTTTTTGACGTAGATGAACGGAAACCAAATTTTAGATCAATGCAAAGAGATGATGTAAGGGTACAAACACTTTTTGTTCACATGTTTTCTGTACCAGGGCTCGGAGCTCTGTTCAAGTATCATCTCGCGCATCTGTTCCTTCTTAGTTTGTTGAATCTTGCTTTGAGTTGCGTATTCTTAAGAGCTTCATCCACTTCTAGTTTAGCTACGGCTAATTTGGAGATCACTTCATTTGAGATACAAAAGTGCTAGTATCATGGTTATGAAACGGGTCAGGCTTCTTACCATTATCATGAAGTTAAGCTGTTCAAAAATCTAATTATCCATCAAGATTCCAATATTTGTTGCTCACTGACTGTCTGTAGCTTGGAACCAAGCAAGGTTCTGCGGTAATCTTGCCTTATAATATGCAATGAAGATAGATTTTCAGACAACGTGTGATGCATCCTTCTCAAAGAAAAACCAACGTGCTGTGATTTCAGACATTTTTTGCTCAATGAACTTACATTTTGAAAGGTGTAAAACGATTCTCTCGGATCTTGTAACACACCCAAATCTTCATAATAAAAAAGGCTTAATGATGTTTTTCAAAGCAAAACACAAACACAAACTGATAACACACACATTAGCAATCATCACACTCGATTTTAAACGAAATCAAGCCTAAAGTCTCCATGAAAGGTAACCTGAAATCTGCTCAAACTTCAAAAAAAAAGGAGATGAAAAAAAAGCTATAAAGACGCAATAAGAAAGAAATATGTTCGGAAAGTAGAGATTTGAGTGCTAAGATTACACTTAATTTATCTAGAGGAACGATCAGATGGGAAAACAGATTAGATTAGGATCAGAATATCATCCAGAGAGCGAGATTTCTGTTGATGCTCGACTCCAAGTCATGTGGGAGAACAAAAAGGGGATTGCAGACATACTTTCAAAAGTTCGACCTCAAAGAACAATGTTGAATTTGGGGGTATGATTGGTTTATAACCTTGTTCTCCATAGGCCTACAAGTTGTCTCGAGTGACATTGTCAGAATATCTGAACAGTTGTGAGCGTCGAGAAGTTATCGAGAAGAAACTTACCGTATGAGGAGGGCATTTTAGGATAGCCTTTTGACCCAAACTTAAACTCATCACGCCTTCGTCCCAAGCCTGGATGACTTGCTTCACACCGATTTGGCACTCGAAAGGCTAAAGATAGTGTCAAAAACAATGCATTTGAGGGTTAGTCTTCGATGAGCAAAACAGAATTTGGGGATCGAAGAAACAGATTCAAACACCCACGCGTCCACGATCAACCGACGAGTCGAATTTCGTGCCATTCACGCGTTCTAACCATCCAGTGTAATGGATCTGTACCCTATCTCCAGATTTAGGGAAGTTTTGGCCATCGCCGTCCTTGATGATGAGACAGTAGACAAGAGGGAAGGTATTCGGTGATATCGATCAGCCAAAGTCCGATAAATGACAACACAGCGGCAAACACCAGCAGAGTTTGAGAGATACGCAATGAAGGTCCTTCCGGTTTGAAGACATTGTAGAAATTGGGGTTGAGATAGAAGTCTTGACTGGCAGAATCAACTCACTTTGATGGATTGGATAGAAACACTGAGCGAAGAACAGGAACATTGAGCAGGAAACGTCAATGATAAAGTTTCGAAGATAAGTAGACAGAAATGAAAAGGTACAATCCAATCAAATGGAACTCACCGTTCTGCCATTATTAATGTGAAGAATGAGTTTTGTGAAAAAAGGTTACGAGAGGAGACTAGAATGAAAAGTTGAAGGAAGGATTATTATAAGAATGAGATTCAAAGTAGGAGAAGGGAATGTTTAGGAATGTCTTTGAGCGCGTTGGGGTCTTATAAGGATTGCAAGAGAGGAATGGTTGTTTTAATTTCTCAAATGATCTCCGTCCTCAGTTTTTTTCCAATCACCCCGCATATTTTTCGCCGATCGATCGGAGTTTGGTTAACGGAAGTTTAAGAGAAGTCTTCCTTACCGTAGCTTACCGTTTACGTACCATTGTATAAGCCTATTCGTTTAATCTGAATACAAATTTGTAACTCATTCAACTTGATAAGAAAACACCCCAAGCGAGCTCACATAGCTTCATATATATTATAGCCTGCACATTTGGCAATCTGTAGTTGAACTATACACGCATTTACTAAACAGGTCACCATTTCACATCACCCATAACTTTTCACAATCCCCTTTATCGCTTTCTTTTGACCTATGTATTGATATATACAGATTGAGTTATTGAATATTTATACGATAATTACGATGATCCTTACTGAATTTGTGGGATCGCTCCGTGAAGATGTGGAAATCGGAGTATGCATTTCCGGAATGGCGGAACAAAATAAGGGGCAGGCACGTAAGGTATTCGGTGTAGGCTATATGGTCTAACAGATGAAATAGAACAAATATTGAGTTCAAGGCTTCTTTCACCTCGAAAATGTCTCTTCCTGCGAGATCACGATGGGTCCCTGCCTCCTATTCTACTTCCATGGCTATTGAGTATCCCCACCTAATGGACAATTACTGCTTGTATCAAATGGCACAAATCCCGCCGATCGGCATTCCGTATGCAGGTGGTCGACCATTCAGATCCGGCACCTTTGGAGTTCGCGTCCAGCACCCGTGGTTTGCGCTGAGGGGTTTAGCAGGGAGAGTCAAGTCATGGTTCACTACTCATCCAAAGATGTTTGATGTGATTTCTGAAGAATTTGTTTCATTGTTTCCTCTAAGGATGTTTGATAAGCAAGTCCCGACTTTTCCACACATGCTGACAAAAGTTGCATGTACGGTTTTGGGTCACTTTTGTCAAATTGCGCCATACACCCCACATCATGTGCAACATGGGCCGCACTGCGCAAAGAATAGTATTTGTGATTGCTTGTACATAACTTGTCTGCTCATCTGTCACTACAACAAAAGTTTATATCTCCAAAGCACATCAAACCAACACCCACACCCATACATTCCTTATCAAGCTCCTGACATCCCCTTCACTAGCTGCATAGACTGAGACTTATTGATACCTCATCCCGGACCCTAGAGTGATGCACAAATTCCTGAACTTGTGAAAAGACTGCTTCTCTGACTGAGACCTCAACTTTCTCCGCCATAGTAAATAATAATTTTCAACAGCACCAAACTGCTAAAATCAATAAGAGGGACAAAAATCCATCATAGATCCATTCTAGAGAAAAGACTGTTCTAGTGATATAAATAGGGGACTTAATCACTTGTTTTGATGGAAAAAGAAGAAACGTCCAATGTGCCATTGTCAATTTGACAGTTTGAATATTGATTGGATATTCATCCCATTTCATCTCTTATCTATAATATATATTTTCCAACATATCTCGTCTAATTTACTTCTATTCTCATATTCCGGATAAGTCACTACTCAAATTCATTTCGTCCTCATGCTCATATTCTGAGCCTGACACAAATATTTTTATATAATTGTATTTCTCAAATCCATCAATTTTTGGTTACATAAACACTTGAAGCATCTCGACCCTGATCAATGTCGATCAAGGACTTGAGTTGTGATTGACAATCAAACCATCTCCTTTTTGAATCTTTTTCAATGGTCAAATTTCAAAGTTTTAAAGCCCTAATCCTTGCTGTTTTGCAAGTAAATGGACCTTTGTCTTGGGATATTGAAGTTACAAATGATGAAAGACCAATCAATCGAAAATATCAGTGTATATATAAGAGCTGTGACTGATCAACGGTAATCAGCGGTATGTACTGCAACTCGACATTAGTGTGGTACTACTACCAGCCTGACATGAGACCTCTTACAGTGGTTTGTAAAGGGAGTGGTGATATTAGGAAGAAAATTTCAAGCTCGGTTGATTCACAGGTCAGTAATCCAATCAATAACAAAAAAGTGAATCAACTTTCATAAGCAGCTCAAAGACACAGATGATGTCACGGAATTGCACTCGAAGTCAAAGTCTCAATTGCACATCAACTATGGGATCACTGAACTTCAAGCTGGACTGCTATTGCTATCATCAACAGGCTTTATCGACATAGCAAAATAGAAAAGATGACCAAGTCCCTTGCTGCTTTGAACGGTGAATGACATCACAAAACACCTGCTTAAGTCTAATATAGACGAGGAAAACCCACCATTCGCCATGGGTCAATAGAGCACAATGCTGATCTGAAACAGATCACGCAAGGATAGATAACGATATTCAATAGGATTTCAGATAAATAAAGATTACATCACTGTGTTCAACACAACGTATCAACCAATTACAAAACACGAAATGAGATCCCAAGTTGAAAGAGAAAAGTAGAACAAATCAAATCCAAGGAGAAAAGAGTTGCCCAATAGATTAAATCATACATAACTAGAGACATAGATAACTACAGAATTCTATACCAGGCAAGAGAAAATCCTGCACAAATACCAAAGAGCCAGATCATTTGTTACTCTTGGGGAGCTCATCAATGGTTCCCGGTGGTTGATAGAATCCTTGTGCAGGGACAAAGTAAAGGACTGTACCAGCTGCAGGAGTATCGTCTGATGGGGATGAGGGTGCGTTTGATGATGAAGGGTTGTTGTTTGATGCAAATCTCTGAGTTCCACTCGTCGTGTTACTCTGGGTTGTCCCATTTTGCGAGGGGCTCGTCATGTTACCAGAAGCTGAAGACGCATTGACCGCATTTTGATACGCATTTGACTCCATTGATGGGGCTGTCGTGTTAGAGGACATAGACATAGTTGAATTGGAGACGTCAGATGATGTGGAAGAGTTTGACATTGAGGTTGAGTTCATGGACGATCCCATTTGAGTCATACGATATGTGCCTGAGGATGAAGAAGAGCTTGAATTTGTGGCTTGAGATGTAGAGTTGGAGTTCGAATCATCTTCCGCAATACCATAGATAGGTTGAAGCTTTCCAGTATTCAAATCGTAGGAAAAGACTGTCGAAAGAGGCGTCAGTATATACAGCGAAAAAAGAAGCAGAACAGCGCGTACGTTGAGAACATCCAGGAACAGGGCCACATTTTTTGAGAGAAAGAGGACCAGGTGGCGAGATGGCAAATGTGGCACAGTGATCGACAGTCTCGAAGGCTGAGCTATCAAGGATTGGTATGCGTAGTCGATATACCATTTGACCGTTGGTTGTGTTCATTGGGGACATGAAGAATTGTGTAGACTGGGTATTTGATGTACCGAGATCAAAAGTACTTCCGTTTCCCATGGAATACGTGAGACCGGAGATGGCCTTAGCAAGGGCCGATTTGAAGAGAGGTGTCGCAACTTCGATAAATCCAGGTACACCGCTCTGAGTAATGGTAGCAGGGTCCACGAGCGAACGCTGGGATAGGTCTAGATACAGATGCGGGTAAGAAAGAAGGAGTCGTCGCATAAATAAGACAATGGAGTTACTGACGACTTGGTTTTCCAGACTTTTTGTTGGCTTTAGCGGATTTTCCATGCGATTGTTTCTTGGACACGAGCTCGGAATCAGAAGAGTCCTTTGAGTGCTTCTGTTTCTTGGAGTCACTCATATTTGCCTCTGAGTCTCCCTTTCGCGAAGCAGATTTCCCCGGCTTACCGTGCTTGACGGAAAACCGCTTGGGAGAATTTGAGCTTTGTGACCCATGTTGGAACTTGCGGCGATAGTGAACGTGCTGGGAGAAGGAACGAAATCATCAGCTGAGATCCTCGTCTAGAGAAATTCTTGTGACTCACTTCATGGATACTTGTGTGAGCACGACCAGGTACGTATTCATTGATTACAGTAACTTTGGGTCTATGAGTTCTGACCTGTGTTATCTCGGTATAAGGAGCTCCTGGGAGATAAGTGTGATAAGTTGAACGCTTGTGATCGCGATGAACCCGGCCTTCAACGTATTCGACCGAGTGATGATGAAGAGGTATGGCCACTGTATCGTGTCCATGTCCGCGATAAGACTCCACGACAACGTCAGATCCGTGAATGTGGCGGTTGTTGTCGAGGTACATTGATCTACCACACATCAATCAAATGGGTGAGCATCTTGTGAAAAGAACAAAAAAACGAGACAAAAGCTTACCGGATGCGGCTTCTTCGGCTCTCCTTCTGACGCATGTTCATGAGTGGCTTTGCGGGGCGATGGTCCCGATTGTGTTCGTCATGATGAGTTGATCTGGATTTGATGCTGGTAGGGGACTGTAACGGGACGATAGCTGCCGACGCGGTCAAAGCCAAGGCAGAAGCAGAGATAGCTACGGATGATAACTTCATGTCGGAGAAAGATGTATTGAAGAGGGTTGAAGTAGGGCCGAAGAATTAAGTCAGGAAAATGAGAAAAGATCGCCGGGATCTAGTGGTGATGGATGAGATTATGAAGATGGTGTGTTATATGATTTTGAAGGCAAGCTGAAAGGAATTATGGAGGTGGCTAGCACGAAGATCAGTGAGAGATAGGTATTTGGGCTTGTTAGGGCGATAAGAAGTTCGGTTTGGCAGTTGTTATTGGACAGGAATTATAGAAGTCACCAGGACTAAAGGTTGGAGATGATAAGAGCTGTAGAAGTAGAGGTCGATCTGAGGGATGAAGACAGGAAGACGAAAGGCACAGAGGGTGGGTGGTTTTATACTTTACTCGGCCCCTGTGAGTTACTCGTTCGTAAGGTAAGCTGAGCCATCGCCTTTGACGGAGCGTTTGAGTCGATATGTCCCTCACCGTTTGCCCACCAAGAAGACCACTGCTTTCGCGACCGCTACCCACCGCCATTCCGACGGAGGCAAAGGTGGTCCGGAACGCAATAAACCAGGCTGTGCGCTGACCTGCCTCTCGGTCTTGTATTGAAGATGGCGCTCAGTGACCAACACAATCATATTGACACATCGGGCCCTTGTCAAGTCGATCGATCGTCATTAACGCTAAGTGAGATGGCTCTGGCGGGCGGGAACAGAGGACTCGAACCTTTCTGATGGTTTGCATTGGATTCATCAAACAACATGGTGGTTTTTGTGAGTTGTGGCTTGACCTGATTCGACGTCATGCCTAGAGTCTTCTTGTTTCGTTTGACTTGATTCGCCTTTGGGTCTTGCCTGTCGGTTCAGTGATTTGATAGTGGTGATGTCTGAACAGGTAGCCAGCCATGTCGCTTGTCATCGAAAAAGATCTATCAACTGGACCATAGATGGATTGCTGGCTCACTGAGGTTGACTGACCGGGACTGGAAGGAGAGGCTTGCCAATAGATCCACATGCTGATCTCCCGAAATTCGAACTTGGACCATCGTTGTCAGTCATCGCCCCTCCGGAATTGACGAGAGGCCCCGTCCTCTTTGCAATGAGCGTGCGGCAAGATTTCTAGCTCAGCCTGCCCTATCGAACATAGTGATCACAAGTTGGGTATAAAAGTGAGGGCTTCATTCACCTTCAGTTTTATCTTCATCTCCCAGGTCAACCTCCACTTTCATAAATCATATATCATCTCTAACACATAGTCCTGGTGACTTTTATAATCCCTGTCTAATAACAACTTCCAGACCGAACTTCTCCTACCCGCAACCACCACACCCTATCCCACACTTATCTTCGTGCTAGCCACGTCCATAATTCTGTCCTGCTTGGCTCTAAATCTATATAATAAATCTTCATAAACTCACCTATCACCACAAGATCCCGGCGATCTTTCACTATTGTCCTGACTCAATCCTACAACTTTATCCCAACTTTCTTTATACATCTTTCTTCAACATGAAGTTGTCATCCGTAGCTATCTCTGCTTCTGCCTTGGCTTTAACGGCATCCGCTGCGATCATTCCATTACAATCACCTACTAGCATCAAATCTAGATCAACTCACAAGGATGAACACAATGGAGATCATCACCACACCAAGCCATCCATGAATATTCGTAAAAAAGATATGAGAAGAAGCCGCATTCGGTAAGTCACTCACTTTTCTGATGGTCTTGCAGGGTACTCATCCATCTCTTCGTATCATCGCAGTTCAATGATGTATGTGGACAACAACCGCCACATTCACGGATCTGACGTTGTCGTGGAGTCTTATCGCGGACATGGACATGATACAGTGGCCATACCACTCCATCATCACTCGGTCGAATACGTTGAAGGTCGGGTTCATCGCGATCACAAGCGTTCAACGCACTACAGCTATGTTCCCAACTACCTCCCGGGAGTTCCTTATGCCCAGACCGTTGGGGCTCCAGTGATGACGCGGGTCATCACTTCTAGGCCGAAAACTACTGTGATCAATGAATACGTACCGGGTCGTACTCACACAAGCATTCATGAAGTCAGCTACATGAACTTGCCTCCCAAGCCGAAAGTTGTTACGATCCCTGGATACGTACCTGGTCGTGGTCACACAAGCATCCATCAAGTGAGCTATCAGAACTTCCTCTGGGTAGCGATTCTAGCTAATCATTCCCTTCCTCCCGCAGCACATCCATTACCGCCGCAAATCCCGACACGGGTCCCCAAAATCGAACTCTCCTAATCGTTTTGCCATCAAGCATGGTAAGCCCGGAAAATCTGGTTCGCAAAAAGGAGAAGCAGCCGGAGAAGCAGGTGACTCCAAGAAACAGAAGCACTCAGAGGACTCTTCTGAATCCGAGGCTGCGTCCAAGAAACAATCCCATGGGGAAGCCTCTAAATCTAACAAAAAGTCCGGGAAACACAGTCGTCAGTAACTTTATTAAATCCCTTTTACCATGTATCCTTTACTCATACTCCTCCATGTCTATTTGTAGAGCTATCCGAGCGTTCCATCTCGACCAGTGGCTCTGTAACACAAAGCGGAGTACCGGGCTTTATCGAAGTAGCCACACCTCTTTTCAAATCGGCACTCGCTAAAGCTGTCTCCGGTCTCACTTATTCCACAACGAACGGTAGCAATTTTGATCTCACCACATCTGATACCCAATCTACACAATTCTTCATGTCTCCTATGAACAATACTGTTGGTCCAGCTGCATTCCAGCTCCGCATCCCAATCCTCGATAGCACCACCTTCCAGACCGTTGATCATTGCGCAACATTCGCCCTCTCGCCTCCCGGTCCTCTTTCCCTTCAGAAATGTGGACCAGTTCCAGGATGTTCTCAAGGTAAGCTGAATTTCTGATTCATCTTCACTGCATTCACTGACACTCTTCTGTGTTTAGCCTTTGCATACAACGATGTCTCAGGAAAGATCGAGCCCATCTATGGTTCGAATGCTGCGCCATCCAACAGTAACTCTACGTCCCATTCATCTTCATCTCCCTCGGGGACATATCGTATGACGCAGATGGACTCGTCCGCAAACTCGACTTCGATGTCTAACTCTTCAACACCTTCCAATTCCACAACTTCAAATGACTCTACATCCAACGGGACAGCCCCACTCTTTACACAAGATTCCAGTGCATACCAAAATTCGCTCAATGGGTCTTCTGACTCTGTCAACAGTTCCATGACCATACAGAACGGAACTGCCCAGAATAACGTGACAGCAAGTGGATCTCACAGCTTTCTAGCAACACCCGAATCCACCTCACTCAACTCTACGTCAACTGAGGTACAGAAAGATTCACCATCGCCTCCTGCAGCCCTGTATTTTGTTCCCGCTCAAGGATTTTACCAGGCCCCAGCGACGATAGATCAAGTTCTTGACTCAACATCGTCTGCCGCTACTGCTGCCTCGCCTGCCCCAATCGGTCGAAATGTGGTCGCTAGCGCTGATGACGGATCAGACGACAATGACGATGACGACGATGACGACAGTGATCAAGTTCTCAACCGAGCAGTCATCGACCCCGTGACCGGTGCAGCTGGTGCAGCTGGAGCTCCTGTTCCTGCCACTCCAAACAATCGCTCTGGTGTCAACACAGAACAAGTGCTTGGTGATGGAAATGACGCTGGAGAAGATGTTGCCGAAACACAAGATGAGGTCAAATCTGATGAAGCTGAAGACGCCGCTATTCTTGCATCCCAGTAGACGGTGACCACGTTCAATTCCGCTCCTGCAAGTAAATTATCGGACAAAAATTGTAGTATCCTTTTGGGTTTTTGGAGTCTCATCCGCTTCTCTTTCCTCTTGCTCTAGTTCTTTTATCTTTGTTTCGAGTCTCCTAATAATTTGTAAAAGTGTCTGTGTATTTTTATTATCCGTTAGCATGCTCTAATCTCTCGAGTAATCGAATATTTTAATTTAGCATATCTGATTTTCTTAGGAAGAGCCTGAGATGATGAGTGACCACTTTGTGAGATGTAGACCGTTTTCCAATGCGACCTTAGTGTGACGGCAATTATGTCGCTGTCATTGGATTGGATCATCGGGTTCTCTCAGCACAATAGAAACTATGGTCCGCCCTCTGATAAATCGACACATTGGGGTTTGGAACTTCTTGGTTTCTGTGAGACCCTCAAGGCCATACCCCTTGAAAGTTTTTTTTGCAAAAGAACACCCATCTAATAACAGATGAAGTTCGGAGGATATGTCAGAAATAATTTGTGACGGTGAAAATTCATTTGAAGTCTAATTCAGGATTCGGAATCATCGATCATCAATAAATCCAAAGCAATGATCACAATAATTCAGCTTGACAGGCTATCAAGGCTGATCCCACATGTAAATGATCTGTTTTTGATACAATCATATCGCCGTACCAAGGGGGGTGAATATTCTTGTTGTACAAATCTGACACCTGCACCATTTGGCCTGTATTTCAAGTGCAGGCCTTATACTTCGAAGCCAGTGCTTGAGTCTTCACCTTTGAAGTGAAATCTCAAGCATCAGATTATAATTACACCACAAAATACCAATGCACAAAACTTCAAATATTGCTAATCCCAAACGCATATCACTTGTAAAAAAAATACATTTTAGGCAACAAAAAGATAATCAATCGTATCTTAAAAATCACTTTGCAAAGAAAAAACCTTTTCAATCACTCTATGACATGTCCATCTCTTCAATGTTTTTTATTCTTCTTTTTTGCATTTTACTCGTTTATTATCAGTTTCAGAAAAACAGTCGGCTTCTCTTTTCTTAGATAGATTGGGTTTAGATTCAACTTCATAATCAGTCATATCAGCATCGGTTGAATCGATGGGTAACTATCAAAGGAAGAAAAGAACTGAATTAGTCATAAGAATCCTTGTAGTAACACATGGTTCTATGAGGTCAATTGGCAAATAGCCTTGAATAAAAGATTATCAACTCACAACGGGTTTAGTCTCTCCACCATCACTCATATGGTCAGAGTAATCAGAATCACAAATACTATCGGCTCTAGATTCTTCTTCTTCCTTCACCCCTCCAATATGCACTAAAGTGCTCGATTCTGATAGATGAGGAGGAATGTCAAAAGTTTGGTTAAGTTGATTGACATTTTTGTTTTGGTTTCGCTCTTGTTGCTTAGCCTGTAATCGACTCTTTTTATTCTGTCTCAAACGACTCTTTCGGCATCTTTTACCAGTCAACGAAGCAGGTAAATCATCTTCGTTTGAATTTCCATTAGCAGTAGCTAACGCAAGTGCCGTAGTTTGTTTACAATTACAACTTAACCAAGGATCAGGTCGATCCGGATCTTTCATATCATCACTCCTCGCACGTAAGAGCTCATATGCATTCAATGAAGCTCTTTGTTCCGCCACAGTATTCGAGGTACGATGACGTCCTGTGGCGATGACCTTACCGTGCAAACTCACTTTACACAACCTGAACGATTCGCACTCATCCTCATTATCTCGTATTCCACTTGTTTCTTTTTTCTCCACCACATGTTCCCTGTGATAGAACAAAAGAATTGATCAGCTTAGACGCCATCCAATTTTCGATGAGAAATCATGATCAGTCCTAAGTGCTTACGTCACACGGCCCAACTCTGAACAACAATACGTGTCACGTGTTCTCAATAAAAGCGAAATCGGATCACGAGGTTCATCTTGTTTCAATCGAGGTAGGACATCTTCAAATATTTTATCCAATGATCTATATGCTACCGATAAATGTAATCCACAATCAATAAAGATCGCACCCACAATAGCTTCAAGTGCATCACCCAATATTTTAGGAGGATCAAAAACAATAAATGAATTGGTTAAATTGTCATAAAAACTTCCAACTTCAATAAAACTTTCAATATCTCTCAAAGCATCGTCACAAGCCTTTTCGAAATGCCTTGAATCATGTTGAATCATTTTGTGCAATCCAAGTTTTTTCAACGAGAGATAACCAAGACTAGCGTTGGTGACTAAGCTTGCTCGTGTAAATGTAAGCTGTGCAGCTGTAGAATCTGAGAATCGACGATAACAGTGCTCCGTAATCCACAAGTCGACAATTGCATCTCCTAGCCATTCTTCTCGTTCATAGCAGTTGGTAAGAAATGAGTCAGCACTCCTATGTGTCAATGCTTGCATCAATAACAAAGGTTGCTTAAATTCGTATCCAATCTTATGTTGTAATGCTGTATGCGACTTGGTCCATTGAGAGCTAGCTGCATCAGGGTATGGTTCATCGAGAGCTTTACATGGTCGCTCAGTCCATGGAGTGACACCGCCGAAGCATAAATCTAACTCTGTTCCAATCTTCAGCGCAGTTTGGATACCACCCGAAAGGAGACCAGCACCCAAGAGAGCCTCCACAATATCAGACAAAACTCGACGAGGAATCTTGCGTTGAACTTCTCCGGTGGGTAACAAAGGGCCGTCGTCCAGGTGAGCTGCCCTAAAAGTGTCTGTACGATAACGAGAGCTGAGTACATAACTTCCCAGTCCGGCTTGCAGTGATTTTGACCTGAGGTATTCATTATCAACCGATTTAGATCGTAAGGCACTCATATCACCTTCACCCTTCTTGGTATGTGACAGATAGACATGTACACTTGTGGCCAACTTCAGGAACGCGTCGCCAACGGTTTCAAGCGTTTGGTAATCCCACGGCACATCTATACCAGGCTGTGTTAAAGCCATCGTGGCAAGATCAAGCGATACGTGCGGGACATCAATCTTCTTGAGGAGAGCTTGAACCTGTGATGCATCGTGGAGTCGACGAGTGAGGGCAGGGATGAATGAAAAGATCTTCCAAAAATAACTAGGTAGCCGACTCCCTTGAGATGCTGACAATGGTAAAAGCACTCTGAACGGTAAAGAAGCCTTTGGGATGAGCTTTTTCATCAGATTGTCCATTGATTTGAAATCTGATTCAAGATACACTAGAGGTGATTGCAATTCAGTACGGAGCTCCGACGAAATCACTGAGAAAAAGTGGGCAAGTGATTTGAATTTTGATGCGTTTCGAATGAATCTGACTAAATGAGGATGGCTTGGGACATCGGCAGGTTTAGATTCGACTGTCAAGCCAGTGCAAGCGAAGTGAGAAGTAAAGATCCGTTCATGTAGACAGCGTAAAGGAACGACAACCTCCTGGTATTTGCTCAAATCTTCAAATGAACCTATAGGCACTGTAGGCTTTTCGATGAGGTCCCAATCTATTTCCATGCCGTCCTCTTCCAACGCCGCGAGAAAAAACAGTAGTTGTCCATCGTACGCCCGACGATTGAGAGTAGCTTGTATACCCATTCGGGTGAAAGTGTCTAGCTTGAGCAGGTTACTTGAACGCTCTTCGCCCGACCAGCACATCTTCATCGAGTCTTCAATCACAATAGGAAGTGCTTTGCCATCTTGATGATGATCATAAATCACTAGACTAGGATGCGACAACATTTGATTTCCACACAAAAATCCAAATGACAATGGCTTGCTTTCACCGAGATCAAAAGAAATCTTGTGAAGCCAAACTTCGGAATTAAGAGCGTCTCCAAAAGGATTAGGACAGGCCACTTCCACCCTGTCAGGAATTTGTAATTTAAGTAAGGCTCGTCCATCGGCGTCCGTTAAAGCACGTGTGTGACGTTCTCGTAGTGGCATAAAATGTTCGTCCAAAACACCAGCTGAGCGTAGAGCTCGACAAGCTATAAAACAGGCCGATTGTTTCGCCTTATTTTTTTTGGTGAAAGGCTCACTTTCAAAGACCCTTTCAGACGGTGATAATGCTGCCATTGGCGGTAATGTGACTCGACATACAAACCCACCTGACCGCTGAATATCTTCAAACTTGGGCTTTAGAATCTCGGCATACTCGTCATGCGGTAGCAGTTGGCATACTTCGTTCAGTAAGGAAACGGAAGCATTGTGCGTTAGTATTGCGTCTTTTCCATCACCGAGTGAATTGATTAGCTGTGGCGTCGATTCAAGCTCGGCATCACTGATCTCTTCATCTTCTGGGCGGCCATATAATTGGGTGCGAAGTTCTTCCCTGTAAATAAATACAATAACTAGATTAACATTCTCTCCATGTCAATGTTGAAGAATTGACAGGCAATGCAATATCCGACCGACTCTTTTCCAATAAACTCAAGGTACTTGCTATCGGTCCCATGCGGCAGCATGACGACATAGTCAGATTCGGATGCTCGGGCTCGCCCACGGGATTGAATATATCTGTCAGCCTTTCGCCATTAGTATCTCTAATGACGATCAGCATGGTAGTCGAGAAGATGAGGCATGACTGACCCCTTCCAGGTTGTGATATCGTCAAACCGGATCACAAGTCGGCACGCTCGAAAGTCTAGACCCTCTCTGTAGACCAAAATAAAGGACATCAACGATCAGTATGTCCATAGACGTCTTTGGGAAAGCGTTGACAAAGCTAACTCTGCGACGTTGGTAGCGATGGCCAAGTTGATCTCTCGGTTTCGAAATTTTTCAACAGTTTGATTTTGCTGTTGATACCAATAGCACAGAATCAACAATGCATCAGGAAAAGGGAAACTCCTAAAAAGTAGAGGGTAACGCACTGATTTAGAGTCCATACCGCGATTACCTCCACTTGACGCTACAGTGCCACCATGTCCAGTCAAGGCGCCAGGTTTGATGAATCCTTTGAGTTTGGCGCATCGAGAGATCAGAGAATTCAAGAGTTGTGCGTGCGTTCGTCTCTCCACGAATATGATGGCATGAAAGTCTTCAGCCTTCATATTCTCATACTTTGAAAGAATTTTAACTAAAGCTTGAAACTTCGGGGTAGACTGGCTTAATGGGACGTCATTTGAATCTAAGAGTGCATTCAGTGATTTGATAGACGCGTTAATTTTGAGCCTGTAAGTTGGTTCTAAGAGCCTAGGAGCTTGGGTGGTTTGACCCTTTGACATCAAAAGTAGATCAGATAGCCAATCGGATAGAAACATTATGTGAGCATATGTGCCAAGTTGCTGATCAAGGTACCAGAGTCACAGAAAACCATCAGCCACGCATTGAGAAGATTCTACAATCACAAACAAAGAACGGTAAGAAGAAAGTATAGGGCGTACCTCTCGTATCGTTTTGGAGGACAAGAAAAACTTGCTATCTGCATGACTATCGACCAAGGGACGGATTTGTTTCCAATATGGCTCATCGCAATCATCACCGACCAAATCAGCAGGTGTAAAATAAACCACTTCTTCCTTTGGTTTGTTTGCATACTTTTCAACATCATGACGTCTTACTTTGATTTCGTATAACTGTGCTGAAAGATCACTTTGTAACGATCTGAACCAAAAAGTAATGAGCTTTAGATACGAAACTTTCAATCGATTTGATGACACATGCCTGATATCCTTTTCAGCCCTAACCATACTTTTGCAATCCCATATTGGTGAAGCAGTCAAACCCAAGATCTTGGGAACGCGTCGATGGTCGGGATCCCGGTCCAAACGTCGATAATGGACTTGCCTGGAGTGGTAAACCAGAAGAACTCAGTGAGAAGTCAAAGAAGCGATGAGTGGGATTAGAAAGACGTACATAATTTGATTGTAAATGTGATTTTTACGACAGTGATGTGCTTCATCGAATACCAAAAGTGAAACCTATAGTTGGAAGATAAGCATCGAGGACACGGTGAATGAGATGCATGGTATTCAACTGACATTTTCAAGAGTCCAAAACCCTTTGGACAATATATCATAGAAGATCTGAAACGATATCATAGGCAATAAAGTTCAGTTAGCAATTCAGTCTATGACGATTAGAGTACAAGTATATGGCAGACCTGGGCAGTGCAGACAATGACGTCAGTTTGCTTCAGATCAGAGTGCCATTTTTCCACATTCCACAATTCAGGTTGTAAGTCGCCAGTATATTCACGAACACGAAGTGTTGTACCAGATCGGATTGCACTAGCTTGTTGTTGTACGAGAGGTCGAGTAGGAACAAGGAAAGCTTGAATTGTATGTTCTTGATCATCACCTTTAGGTTGAACGGCCATCCAATCCATCAATAAAACAGCCACTAGAGTTTTTCCTGTTCCAGTATCAGCTCTAATGATTATATTTCGACGTTTAGCTTCTTCTAATAATTCTTCTTGATATAACCTTGGACATTTGTTTCCAGAAAGAACACCTTGTTCTGATTCTTGGGTGGTAGTCGGTGTCGTCACCTTGGAATCCGTGTCGATCGTCGACATTCTTCAGCCACTATAGGAAGTATATCTATACAAGTTCGACGTGGATGATTGAAGTTAAGGGGAGGGTAAAGTCTTTTAGCCTTCACATCGGTTGATCGAGCTATAAAGATAAGATTCCTTAAAAGAGAAATTGGTCATCACGTCAATCAGTTGCCTTATTTGGCAGAGTCAAAATGCAAATCATCATGTACGTTTGTAGTCATGTGATAATACCACGCACTACACTTCACATAAGCATATCCTAAAAGTGGACCTAGGTCCCAATACATAACTCGATCCAGGTGATCTGCAGCGGCAAATGAGCATCTCAACTTCTCAAGTCATCTCTTCATGACCAGTTGCAGTCACTACTAAGACCAGTCACTACCTTAAAGGTCTGTCTGAATGATGTTCATAAAGGTTCATACTCCATTCCAATTCAATTCAATCACTCACCCATTTATACACGGAGAGCGCTTATCGAGGTGCATGATGTAAATTCTTTTCCTACCCTACACACACTTCACCACAGTTTACATTCATAAAAACTTGACCAAATAAATTTCTCCTCCCTCACCAATGCCTAGCCAGGAGCAAAGGATTTTGTTAACTTTGGAACCCATACCTACACAAGTGTGAAGACTTTTTAACGTGGTGTGAAGGCTGTGAATTACACAGCAATTCACAGCAAAGATAAGGAAATAAAATCTTTTACATCATGCACCTCAATAAGCGCTCTCCGGGGTCCTGACTGAGCAAAATCACTTGGGTGAGAACTTTGAGCATTTCTCTTGAGGTAATATTCATGTTGATTAGTATTCTTGACTTATTTTCAGGAACCCAAACCTGGTAGGAATATCAAGAGACATGAGTGGCTCTCAAATCAGACCCGGTTGACCCAGTTGCTTTGTGGCGGTAACTTTGTGTGTCAACTTGGAATTTGTTGAAAGATCTCAGCCAAAAAGTCAACTGGGTCAACTGGGTTTTTTGAAACCAGGTCTACTTTCAGAGCCACTATGATACACAGCTCAAATATGCGGCAAAAAAAAGAATACACAGAATCGTTCAAAGTAACATACAAAAGAGGTGAACCAAGTTCTGCAAGAATTGCCACTTTTCTTGCCATTCTCACAAGTTAAGCAGATTCTTTGCAGGAGAGATTCTACAGATTTCATCCATAACAGTTGTGTAAAGACAAGTTCAACTTACTGACTTGTTCTTCTCTAAATTGTCAGATTATTCTGCTGGCAGGTCACATACAGAGTTGGTTTATGGAAGCAACACCATGTAAACAACACAACACCTTGCAGAAGGCTCACTCTGTGCAGCATTGTGTTTTGACAAAAACTCATATTTTTGAAACCAGAATTTCAAAAATATAAAATGCTGCACTGACAAGGTCAGTGTTGCTTCAGACCGCTGCACAACAGACACAACAGCCAACCACACACCAAAAAATATTCTATTTATTAACAAAATAGTAGCATAGTTGATGATGGTAATGAAACAAAAAAACAAGTGTAACAGAGTAAAAATTCAAATAAATGAGTAAAGAAACCAAATTAAACAAGAGTGATGAAATTAAAAACAGAAAGAGAAGCAAAAAAATACAATAAAAGGAACAGAAAGATGACTTATTAAATTAAGTCATAGCTATGCCAATGGCTCGACACCTTTCCTTAACCAAAGCCTGCTCAAAACCAAATTTTCAATATATCAGGAAATCAGGCTTCCTTGGCTACATGAACCAACATTGGATGCTCAGGAGAAGATCTTGTTGATGCTAGGTAATATCTAGCCATAAGAGCCAATTACCAATTGAATAAGTCTTTTTGTGTACCCAGATTTGAATCAAGGTTAGGATCACATTTTTAATCTTGAACTTTTACCTTGATTCCTTGAAGACTAGATTGAGGATCCTGAATATCATAGTTGCCTGTCTTCATTTTGTCAGATCTACACAAAGAGGTTTTCAACAGTAAGTCATATGCCTTGCCCACTGTTACAAATCAGAAATGTAACATGGGTGACAGGAATATCACATGTCACAGTTGATCTCAATTCTCTGGTTATATTAATAAGTTGTATTGTGTAATACTGTATTAGCTTACTCATCCAACAATCTATCTCACAACTTGATTGCTTGGAAAGAATCCCTCCATTCCCTCATTGTGACCCCATGAGCCCGGCTCCTAACATCCAATTCAGATTCTTTTTCCAAGTTGCTGCCAAAAATTATCTGGCTTGAGTGAAGAAGTTGAAGGCCCTCTTGAACTTCTTTCCATTCTGGTTTAGTAGACAGTTGAGTTCATGGCAGTTGAGAATTGTTTGTAATCTTGGTGAAGATATTGAAGAGTTAGTTTGGCTTGCCTACCATTCCAAGCACTTTGCTAAGATACTCCTTGGTCTTCTCTATTGTCTTTGCAAGTACCAGGTAGATGGTGTTGCTGGTGCTGAGAGGGTTGATCTAAAATAATAGAATACAGATTTGAAAACCTACAGCCTTGAGCAGAAATGATTAAACTGGACAATCCAGTAAGCCTGCTAGATCAATAGACCCCTAATGACTGATAATGAAAATGACTTCGTGGAGACACTTCAAAGCCCTTGCCTGAAATAGTACAGGACGAACAAAATGGAATGGATCTGAGTTTTTAATGTGCCTAATAGTCAGAGATATTTACAAGATAAAAACACTAAAGACTATTTAGAAGAGAAAATGAAATAGAACAACTTGATTACCTGGACGGACATGTCAGACTGTGAGCTCAAAGCACTTCCAATGAGTGATAATGAAAAGCCTTGGTGGAAAAACTTCAATGCCCTTGCCTGCAATAGTGCAAGATAAGCAAAAAGAAAGGGACTAGTGAAGTGAAGTGAGTAAGAGTCAAAGTAAACAAGAAATAGTAGATTATGTGTCAGGCTTACTCTGAGTTTTTCATGTTCCCAATGGTGAGGAACAAACTCAGAGCTTGAGAGAGAGAGACAGTATAGTGCTTATCCCTGAAAATAAGGAAATCAAATTGGAGCTCCAAAACCTATCCCCTCTGCCAAAACTCACCTTTTTTGGATTCTGGCAGTGGTTTTGGAATTGTGAGATCAAGCATTCTCAACCCCACACCCACAGTGTCACCTCTTTACATGTAGTGCATCTTTGGTTTGGGGCTCTGATTCCAGGTTGAGCTCTGCCTGGGTGGTGCCAGTGAGAACTGGATTGTGGGGTGTATTTCTTTGCCAAGACTGTGTCTTGATCTAAGTTTTCACAAGGTTGAATGGAATGCAAGGTCTATTAGTGGGCCACTCATGCTTCAAGCTCACGTATCAAATGCCCATAGGCAGCTAAGATAGATGGTTGATGGGTGGTGCAGACTAGTATGACAAAGTATGATTAAGGGTACTGACCACCAACAGCCATCATTGGATGCAAATCCTTGGACAGATCTTGTCCAAGGTTCTGATCCAAGGTATTTTGCGCCAAAAAAATACTTTGGAAAGATTCTGTCCCAGGATTTGAGTTTCATGCTACCTCAGATTGGAAAATCTGAAGTAAATTTGTTGGCTGTGATTAAAGATTCAAGAAGTGGACTCCAGAAGTGCTCAGAAGTGACATCCAAAAGTTGCTCCAGAAGTTTTTGGAGTGGCACCTCTGGAGTGCTACTTGTAACATTGAGAGCCCCATCAAGTGCTGATCCTCATCAATACCACCTGATCATGCCGGGGGTCTCAGTCCAGCAGCAGGTCTCAAGAGGACTCAAAGGAGCCGCATACCATGAACGTGCGCGCGAGGGGTCCATGTAGATTCAGGAGTCCTCCACAGGCTCGAGAAACAGCGAGAAATTTCTGGATGCCACTTCTTGACACTTCCCGCGGCCAATTCTCGAATCTTGAAAGAAGTCCTCCAAGGTCCTCCACTTCCTCCCGAGTCCCAGCAGGTTAAGTTTGAATTTGATTGATTTGATTTGATTTGATTGGGGTTGAGTGTGTATCACATAGTGTAACATGTAAACAGTTGATTGTTACATCATCAACACTTGACCATTCAACCAATCTCATTCTCATCATCAACTTTCATCAAACCAATCAAACCAATCAACCCAACTCAAACAATGCCAACTTCAATACCTTCAACTCCAACTAAATCTCCAGCACAAGCAGATCCAAGTTCACCAACAACAGACACTCAAAAGAAATTCAAGTTGAGTCACTTCATCATCATCAAATTCAAAAAGAAAATTCAACTGATCTCAATTTATATCTTATCTTATCTAGATGGGCACCTATTCGAGTACCACCACAACGTAGACTTGAAACTTTAGCTGTCTTTTTTTGGACTACTCAACTTTCGATTTGTATTGGATTCTTCTTTCTTTTAATGTAAGATTTCAATTTTACAACTGATACAGATATCCTATATATTCAAATCACATAAACTCGGTTTTAATTCTCCTTCTTTTTCGGTATAATAGGTCAATGCCAATCTTTTGGCCAATTTTGATTCCTTATGTCATTTGGATGCTTTTAATTGATCAAGCACCAGAAAAAGGTGGTAGAAAGATTCAATCGGTTAGAGAATGGAAGTTTTGGAAATTCTTTGCTTCTTATTTTCCAATTAGTTTAATAAAGGTATGTGAACTTAAGAACTATAGAAAATGTCTTTAGAAAGAATGGTTGAAAAAAGACTGATTTTATTTTGTTACTCGATAGACTGCTGATTTACCAAGTGATCGAAAATATGTTTTTGGTATTTTCTTTTTTTTTCTTCTCTTTCGAACCATAGTGATCATGAGACTTATCTTTTGATTTTATCTTTTTTTCTAGGTTATCATCCACATGGAATCATTGGAATGTTTGTCAATCTGAATTGATCAACTTGATGATACTTTCAAAGCTGACTGAGATCCAACTTTGTAATCTTCCATCTCGATCGATGATCATCTCTCAATCATCTCAAGGGGTGCAATCGCAAATTTCGCAACAGATGGTCAGTCAACCTCACACTCAACCAACCAACCCAAAAAAAGCTAACTTGACTACTCCTAAACCAATTCCCAAACCTCTAGCCACCGGTTTCTCCAAACTTTTCCCAAACCTAAACCCACATCTATTAACTCTCAAAACGAATTTCCAAATCCCATTTTATCGTGACCTAATCCTATCCTTAGGAATCTGTTCAGTTTCAATTAAATCATGTATTTCTACACTTAAATCTAAAAACGATTTATCATTAGATTACAAAAATAATAAAGGTGAAGGTAATTGTTTGGTGATTGTTGTTGGGGGGGCTGCTGAAAGTTTATCTGCTCATCCTGGTACGGCTGATCTTACTTTAAAACGTAGACTTGGGTTTATTAAATTGGCAATGAGAGAAGGGTAACTTTTTCTTTTCGTTTTGAATCCTTTTGCTCTTTTTCTTGTCAATTGGTTTCTGATATACGGTTTGGTTTGAATCTCTAGTGCCGACCTTGTTCCTGTCTTCTCTTTTGGAGAGAATGATGTTGAGTTTCCTTGTTTCGATTCGCATAAACGTTCACGATGATCTCATGATTGATCCGTTCACTGATCCTTTGATACCATCTCGATTAATGGTCGATCTTCTTAGGTGTATGCTCAACTATCTAATGCTGAAGGAACAGCACTCTATGCTATCCAAAAGAAATTTCAAGCTGTCTTTGGATTCACGCTACGTGAGGATTTTCAGTGCTGGTTTTTTTATCAACAGCCATCTATGGCCGCTCATCAAATCGCTTCTTGAATCATAGCTGTTTTTCATGGTCGTGGTGTATTCAATTGTAAGCCTTGAAAAGGAATTCAGATCATAAGATCATTTCTCTTTGTTGACAAAATACTCTTTCTCTTTCTGTCCTAAAACCTCATAGACTCTCTAGGATTACTTCCTTATCGACATCCTATCGTTTCTGTTGGTACGTCAACTATTTTGTCCATATATGTACACAAGTCAATCAAAGACGAAATTATTGACTTTCTTCTCTTTTTGATTCTTCTTGAATGTGGTTTGTAAAAAAAAGTTGGGAAACCAATCAGAGTAGAATTGAATCCGAAACCAACACTAGAAGAGATCCAAGTAGTACAAGAGAAATATATTAATGAACTTACCAAGTCAGTAGATCCAAATCTCTCTTTCAACTTTATAATCTGATGGCTCATTGTAATTTTTTCTTTTTTTTCAATTCGTTTGGTTTGGAATAGTATTTGGGATCAATATAAAGATATCTATGCTCCTTATCGTAAACGTGAAATGGCTTTAATTGCTTAAAGAAAAAAGTAAAGAAAAAAACAGTGGTTGACTTTGTTGTTGTTATAAAAAAGAAAAGTATGGGGAGAGCAAAAGAATTGGTGTTTTTGTTTTTGTTTTTTTGTTGTATTTTGGTCAGTTTGTATATTCCCCATTCCTGCTGCTGCCTCCTCCTCACCCAGTTTTTTAAGAATATAAAATCAAAGTGGTTATCATGTTTTTTGATGATTATTATCAAGATTTGAAAAGATAGTAAAAGTTTTTTGGTTTTGGTTTTGGTTTTTGTAGATAGATAGAAATCGTGATATTTCTTATATTTTTTATGAACAAATCTCTTGATGTTTGTTTATCTCATTATTATTTTGATTGATTTACTAAGATCCAAATTTTCTTTTTCTTTTTTTTTCTTTTGTGATAAAAAGAAATTTAGTTTTAGGTAGTAAAAATATATAAGTTTTTTTCAAAAAATATATACATTCAAACTTATTGTTATTAATTATTGTTGTCTTATAGAATTTTCATTATGTTATATATATCTATATTTGATCAGAAAAAATAGGCTGGTAGATTATCTGTGGACTCTGCTTCAGTACAATCCGATCCGGATGATCCCGTATCGGAAGCAGTTGGTCTCTCGAAACATGAAAAAGATGATGAGATGTATGTATGTCATCCTTTGCCGCAGCGGCCTTGAATATAGGACTTATGTGCATTCAGAGGATGTGGAATGGGCATCAAGCATTTGAAAACTAAAGTTCCAGACAGTGGAGATGAGAGGAAGAATCAAACAGCTTCTTCAATCATGATGATTTGAGCTTTGTGGAAGCTAGAGCCTTGAAAGCTATCAATGTCTTCTGGTAGACGGAACAATACATCTTAAAACCATAATTTCTTGAACAAGGATTTCTTTTTCCCTCAAGAAACAAAGCGCACACACTTTTATTCACCAGTTCATGAACATGGATGAGACTATTACCCTTCAACGAAAAATCATCAAACACATGCATTGAGTAGTATATAGTTATAATAAGTATGTTCATACATGAGTTTTCCTTTGTGATGTCATATATATATAACACATATGTTAAACATAATGATATTTATGCGTTTGTTACTTTCAAATCAGTCTATATCTCAATGTGGTGACAAAACATGACCTAGCTCTATGATTCGGTGAAAACCAAATACAAAAATTGATGGGATGGTCCCGTGCAATTCATTTTACCTGAGGAGAACCCAGTTTGATACACTTTGACTCAGATCTCATGATGGTTGAGGAACAGAAGTAATAGATACAGGAGTGTTAGATCACAAGCTAAGAAAAATTCAGGCTTGTTACATAGGGGTCTTACAATCTGTGAAAAAGTTCTTGACCAGATTAGAACCTGTCATCAAGCTTTCAGTGGGTGTGTCACAAAGCAAAAAAAAATCAAGTAACACATGATGTGTTGCATTTTTTTAAAGAAGAGATAAAGAAGCTATTTACAAATTTTATATAATTAAAAGATATCAATGTGATGGTCTGAGATGAAAGAGAAACCACAACTAGACAATGGTGAAGGACATTATCAGACTAAACAAAACGGAAGTTCTACAAGGGATGGTATTAGAATAGGTTCTTTTGGAAAATATATCAAAGTAGGTGTCTCAACCACTGTGATATCAGAAGAACAACTTGAAGAACGGAGATGTGAAGAGGAGGTGTTGATAGAAGGAAGAAAGATCACTGGAGGTTTGGTGGTAGTTTGATTAACTATCTCAACTGATATATCCTCATACTCTTCTTCTTTCATCATTTGATCCAATTTAGATTTCCAGCAAAAGGTTTTGTTAGATTTTAATGGCGGAAGACTTGAAGGAAGATGTCTTCTGTAATAAGCTGAATTAAATTCTGAACATCCCACATCCGGTTTCAAGTTTTTAGATTTTTCTTTTTGCGTCCTTTTGATCATCTTCTGATTGGATGATTCAATAAAATCTAGAAACGAAGACGGTTTGAAAGATGATAATGGTTTTTCTGGACTACCAAGGGAGGCAAAAAGAGGATCTTGAAGAGTGGTAGTGTTGGAAGGATTCGTGAGAATTGAAGCTTCTTCAAGTTCGAGTTCACTAGCAGCTGAGATGTTGACCAGCACGGGTGTTTCGATACAAGTTGTATCCGAAGAAATACTTGAAGAGCGTGAGTGGGAAGATCCAGAGATGTCTTGATTTGATCTGGTGCCACTTTCTTCGACGAGCTCATCCAAGATTTCGTCACATTCTTCGCCTGACTCCTTCATGATTGCATCCAACGTGGTTCTCCAGCAAAAAGGCTTCTTTGGTGTGTTTCTGGTAGACAATTGAGGCAGGGCTGGAGGAAGATGTCTTCGGTAGTAGGCAGAGTTGAATTGAGCGCATCCTAAATCTAGAGGTTTTGATTTTGACTTTTCTACAAGCAACCTGTTAGACGCCTCAAGGTGAGAAGCTTCTAAGAAAGCCAGAAATGGAGAGGGGGCAGAAGTTGAGCTGAAGGTTGTGGTTGCGTGTTTGGGCTGAGTCGCAAGAGGTTCGAGTGTGGCTGCGACGAGGATATTAGGTAATACAGCTGATTGCGAATGAGATTCATTCGCAAGAGGACTGATAATTTTCAAAGGTTCTTCTTCGATATTTGAAGACGAGACCGGAACTTTGTCTTTGAACGAAATGGAAGGGACTGAAAAGTCCACTGATAGCTGCTCTGTGGCAGAAGGCTGAGGTTCAGATGAAGGTAAAGTCAGAGGTTCACACCTCAAGCTTCTGTCTTCATATCTAGTAGCAGTCACAAAGGAAGTCTAAAACAAAACAAACGTCAGTACCAGAATGGATTCTCCACAATGGAGATAAAAAGAACATACCACATTGACCGCAATTGACTTCATAGCAACAGTCAGGATACACGAATCAAGCTTGTTGTGGAGGCTTACTTGTGTACGAGTGATGACACTCTTGACGACACGTAATAAGTTGAGGCCAAAGGCCAAATACGAGCTTGGATAGTAAGACATCTTTGATGAGATACGCTTACGGGATTTAAGAATGGAGAAAACCTAAGATGTTGATGGTTGATTGTGACAATTGAGATTCAAAGAAACACAAAAGCGCGATGATCAATGAAGTGAAGATGAGATAGAAGCTTTAAGGCTAAGTTGAATAGTTTCTCTGAAAGATAAAAATCTATAGGAATTTGGATGTGTGGAAATGTGATAATCTGGGAGTAGTCAACAATAGCTGTGATGAGGAATTATCGCGAATGGGAGAAATCGATATATATTTATACGATTTGCTTGCGTACGAATTGGAACCATGCGTGTTCTTTGACACCAACTTGCCTTTTGCTTCGACTACTTGTTCCTGATGCATCAGCTTGTGATTAGACGTGTTGACCCAGTTTGATGTGGAATCTTATGCTTTCAGGCGCACAAATTCGCGCGTGAAAGTTCCAAGAGACCACTAATCTTGATGATCATAGCTTGAGTAATCCAAAGGAGACGCCTTCAAGCCTTTCCAGGCCACAACTGACGTGAAAAGTGCTCGTAGAAGCTTGATGCTTTTCACATAGCTCATAGAAATCCTCAGCGTGATAAAAGATGAGTTTAGCCGGCTCGACAGGAACATCAATCCAGGCTTCAAGACACCTTTCTTTCACGCTTCACGTACAAATTTGTATCATGACGCATACACAATGACCAACCGCTCAACTCAAACTACTGACCTTGCACTACTTGGGCCGGATTTGTGATAGACCCCCACAGGATGACTACAGGACTATAATGAAAAATCCAACCAGAAACACGTTCGGGGCTTGAACTTTCTTGCAAATTTCATTTCCATCCTTAGTTTACATCAGTCAAGATGAAAATCCGCACTGTAGTTATTGATCCAACAGAACACCTACAAAATGCTAGAGTTTAATTTTGATCACGCTGAGATGTAGATACAGGTGGATATATGCAGTCTTCTTTGACTCTTTGTCATTTGAAAACAATCAAGTTATGATACCCTTCATGATCATAGTACATACCAAAGATTTAAATTTTACTTTTACAATAAAGATGATAAGTAAACCTGAGATCTGAAAAGAAAATCAATAATTTGATATCTTGTAATAAATGAATTCATACTTTGAATGTGATCTTATTGTATAAGATGCCTGTTGACTTTGTTCACTCATAAAACATCTTGAATTCTTTGTTTTTCCCATGACCTTGGTTCAAGAACTAAAAAGCTTGTCAAGTTGTAACAAGTCAGAGCGAAAATAACTTCACCATCACTCAATCCAAAAAAACGGGTGGGTTTGTATGACTCTTTAGTCTACATAAGTTAGTCAAACCCAAAGACCAACAAACTCTTAATCATTATATTTTGGTTGTATTGAAAAAAACACCACTGATCTTATTAATAAGCTCATGACTAAAGATGACAAAAAAATAGTTACTACACTCCTAAACTTTCTTCTCAAAGCTCAATTCATCTGTATCATTTCTTCATCACTTTGATCACTTCATAACCACAAAAGAAACAAACCCCATTGAATTTCAAAAACCCATATACCATTTCATCAACTTTCAACCTAATCTGTATAATCTGTAAATCATTTTTTTCTTTTTGGGTGGTCTAATCACGTTTCAATGGTTTTTGAATCACTCTCACCCCTTTTCCCACTTCAATCACAAAGATTTCCAATCCATCTCCCACTTCAATATGACGTTCAGTCGCTCCCGTAAACGCATCTGTCACCAAAGCTTCAACTCTTTCTAATGGTAAATCAGCTCGTGGTGGTGTATAAGATTCACCTTTTCCATAAACCGGTTCTACAGGTGCTGGTGGTCCATTCGGATCACGTATCATATTTTTCCCACCCACCTAACCATCCGTCCAAAAAAAACATCATCAGTTCATGAGGTCAAACAAAAAAGAAAGGAGACACATCAATCACTTACTTGATTGTCTAAGAAAGGTTGTACTAAACTTTGAGCTGCACCTGCAGCTCTACAACTCTCACGTTCATAACTACCTACTGGATCAAACGAATAAACTGCACCTGTTCCATCCCGATCGATACCAGCTAAGATCACATATGCATAGTAAGGAAAGAATCGACGACCATAGAGCATGGTTTGAATAAGACGAGCAATAGATTGAAGTGAAGGCATTGAAGAATGGGTATGATTATACCACTACAAAAAAAAAAGGAAAACCAAAAAACGAAAATCAAACATGATGAAATTGTGTTTCTGAAAAGAGAAGAAAGACTTACAACAAGTCTTTGTTTGATTTGTTTGACTAATTCTTTAGCATCTGCTGCAAATCCATTGACAGCAATACAACATTGATCTGTGAGTTGAGTCACTTTTGGAGCATAACGTGATTGGATTGAGTATCCTTCTGATTGACGAGTATCACCTGCGATGACGGCAAAAGATTTGGAAGAGATCGCTAAGATCGTCCCACCGTTATCCTTTTAAAACCCATACCCAAATCCAATCAGAAAAGATATAGATTGTTGGGATGAATGATTAGATAGATTATTAAAACTTACGGTGTATGGATTGAATTGATGACCGACTGGCATGGTGATGATGATGATCGAATGGGATTTCAGTTCAGAATGGTCTGGTGAAGGGAACTTGATAGAGATTGACTGTGACGGTGGCACGATCGAAGACAGTCACATACATACGTCACCAAGTTAAGTTACACACAAATTACATGACACCAAACTACATTTTCAAAGTCAACATTAAATCAAACAACATTCCCAACACCATTTTCATCTCCCAACACACAACATTCATCATTTCACCACTGGCACCACACTCACCAAAGATGCAATCAAAACAAACTGAACTCAATACCACTTCAAGACCGAACCCAAAGCCAATGAACCAATTCAACAAGATCAGCACCACAGGAGACCCAACCCTAGCCAAAAAACGAAACCGAAACTTACTAAGAGATTATTATGGATTATCATCAACATCATCAAATCATCCACCAGAAGAAACTCATGATATGGATTCAGTTTTATTTAATCATCAAGTTTGGTTTGAAAGATTAATTCAAGATTCTTCTGGTTCTACTACTTCTACTGGTTCTTCTGGTTCGAGACTAGATTTAATTCTTTCAAATGCTAATCAAATCGTTTCTGAAATTAGAGAATTAGATGGTGAAAGACAATCATTAGTATATAATCATCATCATGAATTAGTAGATGCGAGTGTAACGATTGGAAAAGTAAGTCAATCATTAAAAAAACACTTGATTTATAAACTGATGACACTTTTTTGCGCGGTCGGTCGTGTTTTTTGGGGGACATATAGATGAAAACAAGTGCTGAAACTTTAGATAATACATTAAACGAATTACAAACTGAGTTTTCATCAATTTCAGAAACCATCAGTACGATTTCAAATTCATTTTCTTCTTCTTCTTCAACCAAACCCAAATCCCAAACCCCAAAAACCCCATCAACAAAAGAAAAAGAGTTAACAGAATACTTATTACCAATAATAAGTTTACCAATCATTTTAAGATCTTTAATCAATACAGGAAATAAAATTAAATCAGATCAATTATGGGGAGAATGGGAAATAATTTTAAAAAGTTTTGAAGAATTAGGTATTGAGAATATCAAAAAGATTGGGAATGAATGTAGAGAGATTTTAAGACAAGCTAGAAATTTAAAATAAAACAATCAATTCATGACTCAAATTGCATTTTTGTTGATATGTGTTAAATAATTAATCTTTCTTGATGTATTATTAACTATTTTGTACTTTTTTATTTGCTTGGTATTCATGTTTTTTCAAATCTCAATTTCATAGATCATCTCAAAAGTAATAGAAAAAGTGAGTGTCAAAGAATCAATATGAATTCAATATTGCAATAAAGTCATCTATGTATCTAAACACCACTATTAAAAAATCAACCTTCTTTCTTTATAATAAAAAAACTTAATTTAACGTGGAATCCAACCTGATCATTATGTAAAAGAAAATTGATCATGATTTTGTGTAGGCTGGCACTGAAAATGAATTGGCGAAAGAGTTTTTTTAAAAATATATTGTATGAAGTGATACACTATCTTTCACAAAGAAAAACACTTATATAAACAAACATACAAAGCTTAAGAGATTAAGAAAGAAAAAGAAACTAAAGATACTGATATAAAGTTTAAGATATATAAAAAATATAAATATAATATATATTTTAAAGACAATAATAATGATAATAATGATATATTGATAATTAGATTTTGGTTTTTTTTCTTATTTTGTAATTACTTGAACACGATTTATAATAAAAACAAAAATAAAAAAGTAAGAAGGAAATCACTCAATTGCAATGCGCAAAACATGTTTGTATACTTTATGTAGAAGGAAAAACAAACAAACATATACATTGAAGATAGAGAGAGAAAAAGAGAAATAGAAAGCCAAGCCAAGGCAAGTAGACGATTCCTATTAAATGATATCTCGTCAAGATATGTATGTATAGAAAAACGTTCCCAGAGGTACACAAGCAGACATAAGTTGAGTCAAAGATGAAGAGTTAGAGAGGTGTGACTGGTGAATCGAATAAAAAAAATGTGCGTATGTATATAGGTGGTTTCTACATATATAATTAAAATCTATACCTCTCTTCTTACTTTTTGATCTTCATTCATTTTTTTTCGTATTTGTATATATTGGTACTGTAGTAGTGAAAAGGTGTTTTTCTTGAGGATTTTTTCTTTCAAGTCGGTTGTTGATTATCACCCCATCCATTCCATTCCCCGTGTCCATCGGTATTATCATCATTTAAAAGATGTTTAAGAGTTGAAGTCGGTCTTTCAATTCCTTCATTCATTTCACTTTGATTAAGACTAGACGATAAACTTGAGTTTCCAGTTGATCTACTTTGATTTGTGTTCTCTCTGATAGGGTGAATCGTTTGAATGTCCAATGATTCCACTGGATTACTTGCATATGTGGTTGGCAAGCCACGATTAGCTTTTCTTCTCTTTACCACTCCTCGATCCGGGAACGCACGCTCCCGAGCAGAGTCAGACGTGTTTGTTGTGATGGTAGTATTGGAAGTATTGACCGAACAAGTCGAGTGATCACCACCGCTCACGTGACTACTGCTGCTAGTAGCACCACAAGTCGACGCTGATGAATCACGACTCCTTACACCAGACCGACGGAAAGCGTGATCGCGTGACAAAGATGATGAAATCATGTCATCTGTCATCCCGCTCATCGTTGAATCTGAGCGTGGCCTGTTGGGTTCATTGATCACGCTTTGTTTTTCCCTGCCCCTCAGAGGCCGTGAGATTGGCCTTGGATGATTCACAGAACTAGGTTGATGATGATCGGCTTGGTCTTCGTTCACATTTGAAGCGCGTTGCTGACGATGCTGGATGCCAATGATACGCAGCCTCTCAACCCAACTATGTATGTGATGTAGTATCGGAAATAAGAGATGTGAGATCAGTAAAGAGGAAATATGAAGTAATAGAGATATGATGATCCAAGAAAATACACCCACGCATCTGCTCGGTCCACACTTTCCGAAAAGGTGCCAGTAACCGATTTGAGCATGTCCAGACCCTCTACGGCAAAGGAGAGGATCCGGTCTGCTGCTATCTCAGTAGTACCACGTGTTGTGTGAGAGCCCTGAGAAGTCGATGCTACGTTTCTATCAGCCTTTAAGACACATTTTCAAGGTAGGAATGAGTGGATCAGCGGTGTGCACGCGTGTCAAGATGATCAGGGAGAGCTGCCTAATCAAAATATACCTGAAAGTGTTGACCGCTGTCTAAGCCTGATTGACTCGTACCAGCATGAGCAAGCATTTTGCGTGGATTAAGACCATTTTCAGCTTGTATTGTGGAAGCCCATTTGATAGGAAGACTAAGGATCGTCTTCCGAACAAACTGCTTGGCTTGATCAGGTAATGCTCCTCCTGCGTACTTGGATACCACATCTACTACTTTTCTGATCGTTTCCACAATCTCTTTCTTGATATTCGCCAATGTTCGGACCGCACTAGGAGAGATCAGAGCATTGGAAGAGCTACCAGAGACATTGAGTGAGGCTATAAAATCTCGTAAAACAGTGATTTGATGGTCCATATGTGCTGAGGCATACTAGCTCCAAGTAACAGATTCAGAGGTGGTTTTGTAGAAATTGTGTGGTCAGAAATTGTTCAAATTATCAGGTACAAGGTATGAGTCATAGGATGGCCAGATGCAGAACATACCTGCAGCCAATGTAAGCAGTACTTGAGGCTTTTCATACTTTCTTCGCTAACCGCTGCTCCAATCCCTCCAGCAGTCATACCGGCTTCAACAAGCATATTTTGCCATCTGCTTCGGCCAGTGTTGGCAACCTGAACAAGTCGACCACCAGGCGACGCAGCGGGAGTGTCAAGATCGGATTCGTCGTGTGTACGGTGATGCTCATGAAGATTACGGTGGTGTGAGATATCCGTGGGTGAAGAAGGTCCATTGTGAGTCATATGAACGTCTCCATCGCCATAAATCGTTGAATTGACATTAGAGGGAGTGATAGTCAGATTTCTCTTTCGGACGCCCGAACGATCCTCATCGTATTGGACCGAAGGCATATCTCTCCCATCATCAGGGTAGTGAGCGTCAGATGTGGTGGGCTGTATGCCTCGATAAGAGGTTGTAGGCGGCGGAATGCCACCGATTTGACCGAGTCGATCAAGTGCTGCACCGGCATAACGATCAATCTGAGCGATTCTCTCTGGACCGACTGTTGAAGCTACTCGTCCAGAAAGAGAGGTGACCGAAGATTCGACCAAATCTGCACCATACTGTTAAATTCCATAATTAGGATAATGGCAAATTTTGTGCGAAAGAAGAAATGAGCTAGCTGATCTCAGTCTTTGAAAATCGTATGCACTGAAGTGATGAAAGATTACAGCGAGTGCATGAATCAGAGGAATGGAATCCACAAACTTTTACAACCCGACTGGTGCCTTTTCCCCTCTCATATGCACGCACTACACCACTGACCAATGGCATACGGCCGACTCGTTGAAGAAAAATGCCCCCTTCAGGGTCTTCAACTTGAATGACTTCCACTGGATGACCATGTGCATCAACTGGTTTTCCTTCAGCGTCAAGGTAGAAGCCACCTGGGGGAGCTTGATTAAGGGGTCGACCAGATTGAGGAGCTGTCGATCGAGACGGGTTGGATGACAAAGCAATAGGCGTATCTCGGGTACTTGATGTGGTAGGATGTGCAACAAAAGAATGAGATTGATGTCCTTGTGATTCTTGCAAACCGATGGGAGATTCAGAGTAACTCGAAGACCGAAGATTGGAGTGAACTTGATGATGGTGGTGATGAGAAGGTGTGGGACCATCACCAGAGTAATTGAGTTTGTGATGATGATGATGATGATGATGATCGAATCCGGTAGAACGATGAGTAGTGGGTGGAGAGAAGTCAAAGGTAGGACGAGAAGGACCACCAGTTTTCATCACACTAAGAGCATTGATAGCCATTTTAACTTCCTCATCATCTTCATCAATAATCGATCGATGTGAATGTGAATGGTCATCAGGTTCAGTATCGTTACTACTAGCTTTATCATCAAACTCGAGTTCATTTTCAGAAGCATCAGCCGAACTATTTCGTAAGAACGAAGTGGAATAAGAGTCGTTTGATGGATTCAACATTTTAGGATAAATAGTAAATTGATAAAAGCGAATAAAAGAAAAGTGAAATGGTAAACAGCAAAAGTAATGATTCACTCAAACTAGAAAATTAAAATTAAAATTAAAATTAAAATACAAACAAAGTCAATTCATTTGAATTCAGGGAAAAACTCAATCACTCTTCACAAACTCAAAACCTTATTCACTCTTGTCTATGAAAACCAATCTTAACTTCTCACTCAATATCAGCATTCAGCATTCAGGAGTCACTCAAAATATATGCACTCAAATTCAAACACAACCCAATATCTGAAAATCTCACTTCATAAACATGCTTCTTATACCACTTCTCACATCTTGAAATCCAATCTCTGTTCCGATAAAAGCTCACTTGATGAAATAAATTATAACATCAATTCCAATCAGAGAGTTTTGGTTTGGAAAAAGATGCATTCAAAGATTCGTAGACAAAGATACATATACAGTCAACTCCCTCTAATTACATACAGTTTGGCGGGTGGTTTTTTCATGCACTTAAAGGAATATGCACTTATAGACCTCATTTTGGCTTGAAAACCCCTTTTTGGCGGCAAAAAATCCTATGCACATAGAGAATTATGCACTTACAGGGATATCAAGTTAGAGGGAGTTGACTGTATGCACTCAAACAACACAGCAAGTTGACTTCTAATTACTTTCAATCATATATGCACTATGAAAAGTGACATGGACAGCAGCACTAAACTTTGATACAAGAAGTAAGTTGCAACATCAAAATCTAAAACTACAGCACTAGATACAACATCAAAAAGAATTGTATAGGACTAGATAGGAAATCCAAAAGGATATCACAACACTAGATAGCTCAAAGAAAAAAATGACTTTTTCTGAAATAACTAGCATTGGTTTCCATAAATAGTTAAAGCGGATGAATTGATAATGTGGAAAGGAATATCAAGAAATTGGTAATCCAAAGAGGAAGAAAAAATCTGATTTTTTTCTTAAAATATATTGAAAAAGAGCCGTAGATCTCATACTCTTCCTAGGAGCCCAAAAGGTTGAATCAGGACATTCTCCGGCCATTAAAGATCCACACAAAACGTATTGGGTATTCTAGTTGAATCACTACAACAAATGACTTTCTGTGTTGATATTCGGTCAAATTGGATAAGTCTACCTTAGGATCGCCTACCTATACTGTACCCGCCATAACTCTTCGGTGTCACAGTGACCGTGGAAGGGCTCCCCCGACGTCAGGGGGCCCTTTGATCTCTTGCCAAAGCAACGCAAAAAAAGTTCAAATTATATCCTTCACAATTTGAGAGGCTGAGTTTACCCAGCTTGATGGATGCCTAGTAGCCAGTCTCAAGTTTTGGCCTGAGGAACACTGAGCAAGTATTTGACTCCATAGCCGGGAATGAGCGGGGATGAGCAGGGATGAGGTATTCCAATCTTTTCTAATAATAATAAAATTCTAAGCACCATGCATCCGCTATTGTCACAGATAGATTCCCTGTGATTTATGATTCACTGGACGAAAAGCTCGTCTCCAATGGCTGAATGTCTTCCATGGAAGATCTTTTATTCTGACAAATTGTATTTAAAGACATTCATTTGACTCTCTATAAATTAGTAAGAGAACGCGTCCGACATGCACACCGAATACTCGTACAATGAATAGGTAGATTGGTGGGGTTGGAGGGATGCTTCACCAAATGGTCACAGGACAGAATTGGTCCGAAGCCAGTATGCATATCTCTCCCCAGACTCTCTATCAATACTTTTTCTTAGCCCTTTGCAAAACAAAAACCACACAATTCCGAGACAAACGCATACACTGTAGGTCCCCCAACGTCGGGGCCCTTTCCACTGGCACTGTGTGTGGAAGTTGAACGGCTCAAACTCTTAGGAAAAAGGATTCTTGAGCTAAAAACACAAAGTAAGATAATAAATGGTGATTGAAAAAAAAATCATCATACCTTTTATTCAACTCCACACTTGTATGATTTATGGACAAAAACTGTCAGCCAAAAGCAAATACCTCTTTGAACCTGTCTACAACGCATCACTGATGATTGAATAAACGTGTTGAATTGATAATCACATCCAATGATCATGACAATCATGATGCTTGGGAACAGAAGGATATCTGAAATAAGCTTATGTGTAGAATGGGGATTTTTGATTCCAGATTTAAGGCTGATGACAAATGGTAAAATAACGTATAAGAGAAATATCTTTGAATAAGAGCACCAAAAACACAAAATCATGTTGAAATATGAAGACAAAGGTAATATAGACATCCTGTTTAAAACAACATTACGGATGAAAAGTTGAAGAAAAATATTGAATATCATAAACTGATCTTTACCGAACTATATATGGAAAGAGAGTATACCTCATAATTAAAAAGACAAACTAAAGAAAACACCAATATACCAAACAACACTATACAATAGCGAGGATAATTGCGAAAGCTGATCAAAACAAATGTTGAAAGATAAGGAGACATATGAAGAGAAGCGATAAATCATACTCAAGTTTGAATATGAATAGTGAACAGGGCTTTGTATCGGGGTTGAGTTTTGAAAATCATTTATGCTAAATCGCTTGGATGAATCGCAGGTTGAATTTCATCACTCCGGAAAGCACGAGAAGCACTACTTGGATTTCTCAGTAAGGAATCAAGTCTCCAATCAAACTTCCCAGAAATAGCCCCGAGAAATCGTTCACGATTGGGAAAGGTGACTGGAAGTGATTGTTGATGTTTGTAAGCTTTTTTGAAGTTCGGTAAGAAATCAATACCAAAAGATTCGAGTCGTGCCATGGATTCGGAGATCGGACCAGTAGGATTTTCACCAATGACAACACTAAAGATATGACGACGAAGTTGACGAAGTTGATCTTGTTCTACAGTCAATCGAAACTTTTCAAATGCCATTAGGGATGATTCATCACTGAGAACATTAGTGACCGGTTGAGATGCAAATCTGCTTTGAAAGTGGTTTTGAACAATCTTGAGCCATTCTTGAGCCCATTCTTTCCTTTGTTCTTCACTTCCCAACTCTGTCATCTTTCCAATATTGCTTTCAACTTCCTTGAAGACATTATCAACTTCGAAATCATTCATAACGATTGCTGAAAGCAGATAGGATGTATGATGTACCCTCATCGCCATACGATTCACTCTACTCTCTAAACTGGTGTATTGTGCGATCCAATCCGGAAGATTGCGACAGAAGCTGACATATTTAGCACGATCCTCTGCATTTAACCGAAGCCCAAAATTCACGATAGTGCGTGAAAAGATAAAGTATGGGATCGCAGTTTTGACCAGATTCCATTTTTGAGAAAACCAAGACCTCTCCTCCGGTTGTGGATCGGGGATCTTTCCAGAATAAATTTTGTTAAAGTACACCTGACAAGCCCGGATCGCTCCTGGATATTCAATCTCTTCTGCTTTGGATTCAGTTTCGCGAACAAGAGCCGATTTACCACCATCAACGCTTGGAGGTACCTTGTCAGATTTCTGGGATTCTTCCACTGAAGAGGCAGGATCAGCATGAGGTGCAGTAGAATCAATCTCGATGGTGTGATGTTGAGGTGCGTAACGATTGACTGCCAGCCGTTCGAAGAGAGTTGTAAATGCTATCGGGTTTACTGAAGGTGCAGGCTCTTCTTCGAGCCGTCGGAGGGCATAATGCCAGAACTTTCCGCTAAACTCATCGTCCATTGAACCCAAACCTTTTAAAGCCTTATCCAAACTTTTCGGTATGACTGTACGCCATGCGTCAGGTTGTTCCGCCCAGAGGTGCGAGGCTACCAAAGTTAAATGTGAACCAAGGAAAAATATTTGAAAATAACTAAGCCGAGTCATTAACATCTTGGATCTGAATGATGTGTGGCACGATGGTGCATTAGTAATGAAAAGATACTTTGATAATTCTTAGATCATACTGAAGAGAAAAGCTTACAACGATAGTCAAAAATTCTAAATTGGAAAATTTTAATAGTGATGGTGAAAGGCAGTGAATCTCGCCTTGTAGTCCCAGAATTATGAAGCAAAGATGGAAATGTATGAGATCCCTTGCCTTTTCACTCTTGGCTTCAGAGTTATCACCACACATGATGATATTTATTCACATTGAAGGGCTTCCGGGACGCACCACGCATGTGCGACATCCCCTCTTCAACAAGAAAGTCGCATTAACATTCTAATGCGACTTGACTTTTGAATCACAAGGGGAAGTATTTCTCAACGTTTTGTTGATTGCAATGTTTTAGGTACCTCCAGAGCTTGGTGACCATCATGGTATGCGCAATCCTACCACTCGACGAGGCTTGTTAGACCTTCCGAAGTCTCGGTTGCAATTGATATTTTGTTACGATCGTGACTAGTCACAGATGTGCTGTTTCGCACTCGTCCCAAAAAGAAATTCATTGAATCTGGAGACTTCCACCTCGGGGCTCTCCACCTTTAGTACTTACTTATCTTTAGCATTGGTCTCAAAAAGTTAAACATTCTGAAGTCTGGGATTTCCACTCCGGCGATCAGCTTCTTCGCCCCAAAGTCTTACATCGTTTTGAAGTTTGGCAATCCTAGCTCAGCGATCCCCTCTTTCCGCACTCGTCCCCAAAACGAAACAATCGAAATTTCGGAATTTCCATCTCGGGGATCTCCCGATACGTACGATTTGTGGAGAACAGGGCCGTTAAGGCGACCAGAAAGAAGCTGCTCTGGCGTGTCGCCACAGTCTCCTTCAATCACCGAGCTCTGCAGATCATGAGCAACTCCACTATGACATGTTCGAGATTTGAAGTGGCGACGACTATCTCACCTCACCCTACTCACCCGTTCATCACACCATACGGTATGTACCTTTCACTCGCGGTGAAGCACTGCCAGAGCGCAACCGTACTATTATCTCGTGAGATCAACTAGCTCTGCTGCTGTGAGAGTGTGAAAAACAAGTACAAAGCATGGTGGCTTATCGTAAAGGTCAGCCGGTCACGATACGCCTGAATCATAGCATACAATCCAGCCTGTTTACAGGTTAGGGTAAATAGTGCCTAAGGGTACCCGTGCATCTGGCACAGCCACGTAAAGTTATGTAACCACATAGGATCTTTTAAGCGTATAGAAGGTTTTCTCTACAGCAGTAAGCTGTTGAGCTGCTGCTTTCAAGGAAAGCAGAACAAAATCGATCAATATTCTCTGGATTCGATATGTATCTATCTACAGCGTATGAGATGGTCGATGTAATTGAAGGTAAATTGAAGATAAGAGTGCCGACGGTGGGCCTTCACCAAATGCCTACATCTCTTGGCGCCGGAAGGGATTCAGATGCAAATGTGGCACAAGCAAAGCATCTCTTTGAGCTTCGTCCCCCTCCCGGAATTAAGGGGAGCGATGTTGTGAAGTGATCTTCCATGGCCGGTGATATGAGTCCTGTATTTTATGGTCGACTACACTCACTCCACGAACTGTTTTTGTGGGAATCACATCAGGTTGTACAAAGATTGGGAGAAACAAATATCCACAAAAGCCAAAGCCAAGACCATACCCATCCTTGTGAAAGTTCAAAGAACCCTTTTTGGGTTATTCAAGGCTGCGGAGTCCTGTCGATTTCAAAAAGTTTGTCGAATTCGGCGCGGAAATTTCGGCAAGGTTTTTAAAATCGACAGTACATGGCGGACAAACGTCACGAGATAGATGGCCGCGAAGATTATTGTATGAAGGCGGTATGCAACTGAGCCACGTGGGAGTGCGGAGGAGTATTTATTGGAAGGGCTTGTGGTGGAAGTATGTAGTAGAAGTTGTCCCTTCATCAGAAGCTTTGACGATTTCCAATTTTCAATTCTACTTTGAACGACATCTCTTCCTCTCTCACGATATGCTGTCTATCAGTTTAGGATGGTTATGTCTTTCAGTATGTTTGTCAGCAAGCGGTGCATTCGGAACACCATCAAAAATATCACTGCCCATCACCAATTCGATTCAACTTGTTGGTATCGATGTTGGCGTAGGTGATCCACCCAATGTGCATCGTTTGGCGATTGGGCTTGGTTCATCAAACACTTTTTTTGGTGCTAAAACACCTTATATTCCTACCCGATCGACGGTGGATCTGAACCAACCATTTCACATCGATTATATGTATGGAAATGCGACTGGAAGATGGGTTAACGACACCGTCAGCTTTGGTTCGGGAAGCAATCAAATTCAGTTGCCCAATATAACCATTGGAAATGTTTCCTCATTCATCGTCAGTCCTTTCCATAACTTCTACGTCGTTGAACATAATCCAAAGTTGGGTTGGCTCAGCACCTGACACCGTCGAAATTCATCACAGGGCTTCGCCGATTTTGACGGAATGCTTGCATTGAATCGAGTAGGAGAGTCAGCAGCACACCCAGATATAGAGACCTTGTGGACACCAATGTCATATATGTGGCATCGGAACTTACTCAAAGAGAATGTCTTCTCGGTAAGAAAGCCTCATGTTAACAATTCTTACACTTCTCTTCCCGTTTTGAATGTTTTCATCTCTTTGGACTACTAGCTCTCCTTCAAACCTACTCGCACCATGGAGCCCGAACAAAATGGGATGATTACCTTTGGTGGCATCGAACCCTCTTTATTTGTTGGGCAGTTGGTCTGGTACACTTGTAAATCATACGCGTATGTGTTCCTCAATATTTGAAACTCCAAATCGGAGACTAAACGCTGAGTGATGTGTTCTTGTCTAACATTTTTTTTCAGTGCCTGGGATTGGACTGCGAGCATCAGTTATGGCGGTAAAACACTGTATTCAACCCCACTCATGGGCAGTTTTGACTCCTGTAAGTCGTTGGCTATCCAGCGCCTTTAGAAGCTCAGCAGTTAATAGTATTATTTTTTCAGCATATACACTCGGACCAGCTTTGGCCGATGACTTATTTGCGGAATACTTGGCTGCGATTCCGGGTGCCGTTTGGGATAACGATGACTTTTGGAAAAACAATCCTAATGGGTCTGTCAATAGACATATGCTCAAGGTTCCAAAGACTTCACTCGGTCAGATGAAGGATTTGTGCTTCACTGCAGCAGATAAACGACCTTGGTGCTTGACTCCCGAAGCTCAGATGATTCCCGAAAACTTGCTTCCTGATCCTACCTATCGCTATTCATACGTCTCCCCACTTGGTACAACCGTCAAGGACGGTTCGACCTTTATCAGTGAGTTGAACTAGATTACCTTTTTCAGCAGAGTCATGTTCTCACGCCGCTTGATTTACATCACCAGTGGGCTTGAAAGGTCTTGAGCGCTTCTATTCAGTTTACGATATAGAGAATTACCGAGTAAGTAATGCGTCTTTGTTACATAATGACAAATCAAATGTAGGAGACACTTATATATAATTTGACTTGCTTCACCCTAAAGATTGGTCTCGCTGAAACTTCTTGGACAAAGACAAAATTTTGAAAGAGGCGTCTGAGCATGAACAAGTAGAGAACTTCGCTCAGGTTTATCATTATTCTTATTCTTGACGTATATATAATTGGATGCAAACAATATGACATTGGGATGTATACCCTTCACAGATGATCCTCCGATTCTCGCAAGCAGAAGGTTTTGCTTGCTCCAGCTTTAACATCACAAAGAGAAGTAGCTATGTGTGCCCATAATTTACAGGTCCTACCTATGTGACATGATGTGGTCATGTGCGTAGTTTGTGTAGGGGATGATCATCTTGTGGATATGACGTGCGCGGTTATAGTCATGTCATTTTCAAGGATGTCAGCCCTGAGCCCAAACTTGGTATCAGATGATGCGTGATCCCCAGAGTCACTGTTTTTCTTCACCCAACGGTCTCCTTGTTGACCATGAATCTTGGAGCATGGTAGTCACATTTTGCAAAGAAGTAATTTTTATCAGAAAAACACGGGTATGCAAATCCGTTTGTTCATGACCATACAAGACGTTTCTATGTACAAGTTGAAAATCAAGCAAAGATAGCCTTCTCAATAGCTTGTTCGACTTTCTCGATATTTGATGCTTCTGTATTCAAACTACAGATCAAATAAGCTACATTCCCAAGTGGACGAGCATGGATTTCGAATGATAAACTCGTTGAGTTCTCTAAAGACATCCGAGAAGAGAGTAATTCCTGTTGTTGCTGGATTTTCTGTAGCAGTTGGGATGCAGCTTGAGACGTATATCCTATTTTCAGCGCATAACCAGAAGACGAGAATTAGTCAGTATTATGCGGTAAGATATCCAAACAGAACCTGTTGGTGAAAACTAGGCTTGAAAGCGTAATTGCTACGAAAAGAATCATCCAGCCTTACCGGATCCGCTATCCTGATCGCGAAGGTAAATTGCCAAGACAGTTCCAAGACACATTACACTCTCGACTCGATCTGAGGTACAGATCCGATTAATAAAGCTAGGCGTCCACAAACTCCAGGTCAAGGATTTTGTTTCTGGTTCGATTCGAGTAGGTGATAATGTTTTTTGTTCGTCTGTCGATGGACTTTGAGTCCAATTTGTTCTTGCTTGATCCCATTGTCCATTATCATCCAAGCGTGCGAGTAGACGAAGTCCGGTCAGGGCAACAGAACACCCGATAGGATGAGCAGTATAAGAATGACCATGTAGTAGTGCGCGAGGGGTAGAGGGTGCTAGAAAAGTCTCAAAGATAGTCCGGCGAGCAAGTGTGACACTCAAAGGCACTGTTCCTGCTGAGAGGATCTTGCTATAAACAGCAATATCTGGATGGATCGAGCCGAGTAAAGTAGCAGCGGTGGAATGGCCCAAACGGTATAGTCCGCTAAAGACTTCATCAAAGACCACAGGTAAACCGTTCCAATCGTCATGTGACTGATTTCCTTCTGGGGGACGGTCTTCGCCAGATTGTGAGATAGCTGCTCGATGGGGATCAAAAAGTGAAGCTTGGTCCCGCACAAATTGTACTAGTACATGTTGAAAAAGAGGGTCGACAAAGATCATACCACCCGCTCCCATCACTACAGGCTCGAGGATGAGTGTGCCAAAGCACATGCTTTGACGAGCTTGGCCGATAATCCGTGTAAGGTGAGCGCGGTAGATATTCGCAAGAGGGTCTTCGCGAAGCCGAGTGGCGATATCAAACACTTGATGGAGACCTTCGTAGATTTTGGAGATTGGCGCCTGTTTCCATTGATCACCACGAGCTTCGATGCGCGCTTTGCCAGCACCGATGAGGGTCAAACACGGTGGATCCATCCAAAAGCCTCGACCACTGTACCAATCAACCTCTGAGTTGTAGACCGAGGGTTCACTTGCGTCCATGGCTCCGATGGTGTCTCCGTGGTAGCTACCCCGAAGACCAAGTACCCCGAGTGTCCGCCGTTGGGAATCAGATAAGTGATGCCGCCGGCTGTAGCTAGCCAAGCCCATCTTCAAGGCCACTTCAACTCCCGTACTCCCATTGTCGCTGAAAAACACTCGGTCCGCCCAGCCCTTACCGACGTTGTTGAGCAACCATTCCGTCAAGTGCATTGCCGGGGGGTGGATGCATCGTGGAAACAGTACGTGGCCGTATCGTCCAGCAGCATGTGCTGCGCTGAGTGCGATCTCGGGATGAGCATGTCCAAGAGATTGAGTCCACCAGGAGGCAGAGCCGTCGAACGCAGGATTCAGTAAGGATAACGAAGATTGACATGGTTCGCTGGTTTGGTCAGGTGATTTGGGTTGATGCTTCAAGAAAAAATCTCCCGATGCGCTATCGATCACCGTTACATCAGAAGGTCTAGTCACGGTGGAGTGTTGAACAAACGGCCACCAAATTTTATTGAGCGCACGAGTCGGCATACTATCAAATTCCTTCAAACGATTAGAGTGTACAGTCTGTAGACTCTGCACGAGAGCAGTGATAGAGGTATTATGTTCAGTTTGCGACACGCGTTGATAATATTCAATCATTTGAGATCTATCAGCTGCCTCATCTTCTATAGTTCCATCCATGATCCGATCGGGCGGTTGGTCCAGAACACCAAAGCAAAGGGAACGCTCTTGAGCCCATCCTTCGAGATATTCCCAGTTACGATAGTAATCTTCTCGTAGTAAGACAAGTGCGTCAATGTCATAACCATGGAGCTTGAGGGACTCGTATGCCGAGATCGTTGATGAAATTCCACCTAGGTGATGTGAGCCGATGAGGATAGTCGGCATCCTTAAGGGACGGTAAGCCAGCATTTGAGACGATCCCGAAAGCGTGGGCGAGTGAACACCTATGGAGTGTCATAAGATTTAACCACATTTCGAAATTTCATCATCAAATTGGGACAAGGATTCCAAATGGCCCCATACGCACCTCCGGCCGATTCAACGTAAAGTGCGCCAATTCGATTAGTACCCACGGATGCGGCACGATTGGCGATGTGCTGTTGAACTCCATGAATGAATTCTTCATCGCTAGGAATCACTAGCTGGTCGGTTGTAGGGTCATTAGAAATCGGATACTTTGATTCGGCAGGCTCTTCCGTTCATCACGCACCTGGTGGAACACTGTCAGCTTCCTTGGACATTCGAATTGCTGCCAGATGAGGGCTTACGGGGTCTCGGAAGGTGTACAAGCATTTGGCGTCCACATCCGGCCCGACAAACTTTGTGATATGACTAAGCCAGTGCAGCAAACAAAGACAATGATTGTTAGTTGTGCTGGAGTCAAAAAGTAAACCAGAAATGAATTGCACCTAGCATCAGACTGAAGACCTGTTCCAATGGGCTTCAGATAGCTAGTTTGTTCACCCAAACGAATCGAAGCTTTGACGAGAGCAGTAGAAATGATCGTTTTGCCGATATCCGTTCCCTAGGATCAGTGGTAAGATCGCCAGGCCCGACAAGTCAATACCTTTCGTCCTTGTTCAGCCTGAAAAGGAATGATGAACGTACCCCGCCAAATATTTGATGAACTCGCAAATTTCGATAGAGTGCCATTGATTGAGGACGAACTTTGAGGAGAAGTGGACGTCCGAAATCTGAAACCGGAGAAAAAACCTGTTGGGGTTTTGGTAAAGGTTGTGGCACGCGCTGGAGAGCCTGAGAACTTTAGAAAACGAAAACAAACTGTCCTTTCCAGAAGGACAAGGAAGCCAAGCTTTCGCATACGACCATCATGATAACAAAGTGAAATTTACACAGCGCCTCCTTCACCTCATCACACCGGCTGCACCTGCTTGGGACGAGGTTGCAATCATATGCTCAAAACCACCATCACTGTCGAAAGCAAAAAAACATTCCTCAGAAAAGGAAAACAGGAGAAAACCTTGAAAACGATTTATTGACGTTCTTACAATCATCAGTCAAGCAAATATGGTCCCCACTTCCATCTCGAACTTCATGATTAGTACCAAGTACTCTTTCATAACTGGAAAGTGTGAGTTTTGTCAAGTCATGAATAAGAATCATCAAAAGTGATCTCACTGAATTACTTACACCTGTGCACCAAAAACACTTCAGGAAGAAGATTTTGATACTATTCCATCTGATTATATTTAATTCTATAAATTAGCCAATTTCTTCCCTGTAGACCCCCCTTTATGATTTGCTATCTTCTATATCTGCTATAGACTGTTGCAAACCTTTGAAGTTCTGCCAGCACATTCCATGTTGAATATCTGACTACTATGTTCTATCACACTCATCTAAATTAAACCTATCATCTGTTTTTATCCAAGTGAGTTGATTCCCTTGATCACTTGAACTGAACTTTGCAAAATTGTCAAAGTCCTTTTCAGATATTTGGATAAAAGCTATTCTAGACTAATAATCTTAGAGCATCTAAATACTAGGCCTAGGATTGAAACCCAGTCATGAGTTATCGAAACCTACTCCTTGAATCCAATGAAAGGATATAATTGACACATGTTTCTACCTATCCTTTTTCGATTCTTATAGCTAGTCAGGCTACACTTATCCCACATACCTAGCACTAGTAGGATACCTCAGCATCAGTTTTGAGTGTGTCATTATATCATCTATAAGAATTGTTGGAATCATCCCAACAAGATCTGGAGCTATCAATATAGATTCTAAGATTATTGAACTTGAAATCAGACCTGTGCTACAAAAAACAAAGGAACTCAAAACCCCTGAACAGTTTCTTTACTAAAACCAGCAACACCACTGGTTTGCCTTTAGTTTATCCCGGTGGGACTCCTTGGTTTGTTCTCACAAATGCTTGTAGCTTATCTCTAGGCACCTTTGGTTCTTGTAGGGAGTACGTATATGCATTAAAAGGGCTCTACACTCTGATTAATCTGCAATCCTGAAATTGTGGGGTAGACAGGCATGTTGGCAGGCACATAAAGTATGTCCATGAGAGGGTGATGCATATTTTTTCAGTGTAGGTCAAGTACCATGAGGCAATTTAGGCTAGCTCCTAGACTAATACTTTGATGGCTGTTGTTTTCAACAATCCTATTATTCACAAGATTATAAACAGAAGAGCTGAAGAGAAACTGAAAGAAAAGGAAGGCAGGGGAAAGGAAAAGGGAAAAAGGTCAAAAGGAAGAAGGACAAAAGACAAGTTTGGTGAAAGACCATACAAGTATTGCAGATGATGTAGCATATCATCGCTGTGTACTAGCTAACAGATATTTACTATGTTTTCCATTGTCTCAGATTCACCACAAATGTGAAATATCCTCCTCATTGAATGGTGTGAATAGAAATCCTATTGCAGAAAACCTCTGTGACTCTCTTAATCCCTTTTGACTTTTGGTTATCATCTTGCTCCATGAGTTAAGAAGGTGAATAACAAGGCTCTTTGGGGTTCTTGATTTGTTGAGTTTGAAATGAATCTTGAACATATATGCAGGATCTGTTGATCTATGTATTTGAAAATTTCCAATACCTTTGGACTGAAACAGTTGTTCAAGATTGTTTGGCTGAAAATCCAACAAAATCCATTTAGAGTATATTTCTTTGAGAAAGATCCATGCATTCATGAGCAAGATCTCAAGTTGTTCCTCAGATAACAATCTTTTATAAAAATGCCTCAGTGCACCCATGTATGGAACAGTGACTTTGTACTGTGCAATGCTCACTGCTTGAACAATCAAATCAAGGTTTGGTGAATGCATGGTGTTAGATATATGGACTCCTTTGGGAGTTGTGTAAAAACTGTCATTGTTCAGTTCCTTGTAACGTCCTATTAGATCACGGATCAGCTTTTCAAAATAAGAGTGCACATTCTTGCACATTCCTCTGCCAATATTTGTGTGAAACTGGGCTGAATTGTAGATGTTTCCTGTCCTGTTTGGTAATGGAAGTTCTGCACTCCCAATTAGATACCAGTGATCTTTTGAAAATTGCTCTGCTCCCCAGAATGCGTCATTCCTGATTCCACTCCTGGAATATAATCCACCTTCTCTTGAACTTGTGTCAGATTCATTTACTTCCATCAATCTGCCAAGATTTATATCTTCTGGAATCCTTGAGTTCCATTGATCTTTTGACCACATATGCACAATGGACATAACCAGTGAGAATGGTATTGAAACAGGGCCAGAAATACCTTTCAGATATTTTAGCTGCCAACCTGAAATCAAGATGTCAGAAGCCTTGCCAAACTTTGTTATCTTTCCAAATTCAAAATGTTCTGGTGTTGCAGATTTCCAATGAGAAAAAATATTTTTAATGTACTTCCATCCATCATTCAGAAGCATTTGAATATCATGCGTCCCACTTTCATCATACTCAAAGGCTTTGAGAATACCAAAAAAAGGCATTACAATCCCAAGGTATGCATTTTTAACTGCACAGCCTAGAGATTTGATCTCTGAATCATCTTTGCATTGTACTCTTATTCTCATATATATCTCATGGAACCAATCAACTATCTCATAGCACAGAGTTGGAGATCTATTCACATTCATTATGCCAATGTTTTTGGAAATTGTAAGTTTCCGTTTTCCTAGATGGGACTGGTCTAGATCTTTCAATTCCAAATACTTGGGGATTTCTGATTTTATATATGCACCAGGTGGATTATCTTCAAAAAGATGACTGGATCTTGGACTATAATCATTGTCTAAGGATTCTGAAGAGATCTTATCTTGTTGAGTTTGATTGATTATCTTGTGACGGTCAACATCAAGATTAGTGTTAAACCTTTTATTGGATTTCCTGGATGATTCAGCACTTGTTTTGACCCACAATCCCTTCTTCCTCTTTTTTTGATTGGAATCATCTTTTTGATGAATTTCCATGTTTGATTTACTCTCCATTGGGTGGTTGATGTTGAGAGAAGGAATATCTCTGTCTTCAGGGAAGTTCCTATTTGGTGCTGTTACTTGGGGTCCTATTACAACTGGAGTTTCTTGACAATTAGACTCAGATCCATCATGAGTGATGTTGTCTGTAAGAATTGTGTGTGTATTGTCTCCAAATGGATTCTCCCTGCCAGTGTGGATAAACTTATTTTCTGGGCCTCTGTCACTCTTCAGTCCCACAGTAGGTTCTTTCTCTTCTGTGTTAGAGATATGATATTCTGGCCATGGTCTACCCATTGGGTATGAATCACTATACAAGTATGGACATATTTCTTTCAGCCAGGAGTTTTCCAGTAGGTTGGTTGAGTCATGTGTAAATGATTGAACACAATTATCAGTTGTGTCAGTTGTTGAAAGTTGCTGTGATTGACTAATACAATTGATTTCCTGTTCTTTAAAATGATTGTCATTTGTATTGTCTGCCCTTGAATATGATGTTATTGTCTTGGTATGTTTATCAAGGTTGGGGATAATTTCTATTGGATCAATGATATGATGAGACTGTTGTTCATTTTCAAAACTGACAGCATTTTTGAGGCTTTTTGTCATTGAGACATGTTCATGTTGTAGATGTTCCCAATGTGGCTGATCATATACATTGTTTTCTTTGTGAGCTGACATAAAATTGAACCTTGGACCACCAGGAATCATGTCGTTTTGAGTATTTGTAAAGTCCTCTGTTGCATGCTGAGTGTTACTTTTTGCCTCTTCCATACTATTGTGCCTGGTATTTTGGTATAAACCTTTTTCTAATTGAGATGTATGATGAATGGCCATTCCATGAAAGAATTCTGTATTATCTGTTTCCACATTTTCTTCCAATGTTGTTGGATATTCTTCATTAACCAATCCAATGTAGCCTTTTTGATTCTGATTCTTTGATTGCAGAGGAACAACTTTGCCTGATGAGTGTGATGGCATGATTTCTCTTGAGAGGAAAGCACTCTCTTGAGATAATTCAGGAGGTTCATAAAGTTCACCTAAATCTGTTGCTCTAACATAGCTTGCACCATGCAATTGAGGATGAATTGGAATGTTGTCCAGGCCCCAGAGAAAATCATCATGAGGGGTATATAAACCATGCCCAGGGTTGTTATTGATGTAATTCATGCTTTCCAGATGGTCTGAATTCCTTTGAGGATCCAATGAATGTATTGAACTGAAATCACTCCCAACTGTCTGTTGATTATCAGGCCACTGAAAGTGTCCTTGTTCTGGAGTGTACATACCATAAAGTCCAGATGGAAATTGATGTGGGTTGTTTGGATCATAAATTTCTCCCTGTGCAACATTAGGATGCTGAGTGTGGCCTATGTTATGGTATTGTGTCAAGTCACACAGATCTTGGGGGAATTGTCCTCCAGAAGAAGAACTTTTAAAGCTTTCAGTTCCAAATGCTGAATCAAGGTCTTGATGATAATCTTGGGCACCTGATAAACTATATTTGAGTTGAAGTCCTGAACACCCATGCAAATTCCAGGTTTGGAAGATGATGATTGAAAAAAGTTTGGCTAACAAAAAAGAAAGCATTGTATGCTTGAGAACTTCAGGAATAAATTCTAGATTGATAAGATAGATACCTTTTCACATTTTGATGGAGCCACATTGTTTTTGATACATACACTCACAGGTATATTAATTCTAACCTTTATTTACTACAGTTGATGAATCATGGTCACCTGATCATCAAAACTATTTATGACAATCTGTAAATGGCTTTGAGACAAGATCACAAGATCAGTCTCAGTTGTACTGCAACTTGCAAAACCACACTGTGCAATACCAGCACTCAAACAGCTCAACTTCCTGTCCCTGATAGCTTAGGTTAGCGTGGCTCAAACACCTCACCAGGCTACAGATAGCGTAACACGAGTAAGTGAATTTTAGCTACACTATCCAGTGATCATTGTGTTTAAATCCAGTCCTAACTGTGGGTTTGTCACTTATGTTTACATAGCTGTGTCTATAGAGTACGGCGTGTTTTCTAGACGTACCCACATGCTCTTGCGCGAAGGCAGGGAGTCTTTATTTTCAGGAACACTGCCACCAGCCTCAGATCCAAACACCGTCTACATGGAAATCTATGAGCAATGGGCTAGATATCCCCATTTATTTTCTCTCTCTTGTTCTTCTGTTGGCAATGATGTCTGAATAGATACTCAGCATGCATATTATGGAGTTAGGATGCGAGTTCAGAGGGATTTAAGAATATTGCGAAGATACGCTGCAGAGAGAAAGCAGAGTAGCAACAAGAATCTTGATTTTTTTTACCAAAGTTAGAAATTCTTACAATTCTTGTTGCAACCATTTATTAAAGAGTAGTAAGTATCTGAAAACGAGTTTTCAAAGTAAAAGATTTTTCAAAATCTTTGCAAGTAGAAGTAATATTTCTTACTTGATTTGATAAGTTTACATCACCAGGATAGGTAAGTGGGAAAAGAAAATCATAATGTCAATCACTATAAACATTGGTACAGACTGGTTGAACTTGTAGAGATCACAAAGATAGAAAACATAGGTTCTTGGTCATTTTGATTCACAACTATATACACCGATCAAACAAACAGATTGATTCACAAAGAAAATAATTTGATAATCGACTTATTTAGATTTAGTTGGAAGTGGTACCCAAAATGCAATCCAAACAATTGCAGGTAAGATAGCCCACCAAGCGCCACTAATCACATTATAACGTAAGATTCTAGTCATCAATGGACTTTCAATTCTTGTGACTGGACTAAAGATTGGAGTGATTTGATGAATCTTTTGAGCAGGAATCCAATGATTTGATTGAAATTCCGATAAATTGATTGAACCTGAACCTAAACTTGAATCAGTCTTATCAATTGAAGAAGTTTTATTCTTATTTCTCAAGATTTCCCATGGATTTAATTGACGTAAATTACCAAAGGCATAAATGATCGGACAAGTATTTCTTGAACATTGTAATTCTAACATCACACCGAACCATAAAAGAAATCCTGGACCGATTCTTGCGATTCTTGAATGACTAAAGAAGAATAGTATGAATTCCACTACGAATGAAATTGCGATGATGAAAAGTCCTAAGACGATACCAAATAATCTACTGGAAAAGTTCAGGATCGATGTCAGTTCAAAAATTTCATTTATCAAATTTATTCAGAAGGAAATACTAACCGGTTATGACCAGCGTTGCCGCATTGCTTAGATAGCCAATGCTTCTTACTAACTTCGAGCATGGTCATGACCTCAGCATTAACTGCATTAAAGATTGATGGATCGATAGAGCTTTCTGCCTCTATAAATAAAGTTTGCCTTACTGAGCATGGAATATTAAGCTCATATGGTCCACCAGAAAAGAAGTTTTGTAATCCAAATTGGAATTGTAGATGAAGTATCGTTGGAATTGAATCAAGTGTTATATTCTCTGCTTTTAAAGTTTTTGTTTCTTTGATAAATAAAGCTTTATAATTTTTTAACCAATGATAAAAGTATAAATTCTCAGGTGTATATTCATCATAAACTAAAAAATCTTCAAAGTCTCGAGCTGAAAGTGGTGAAAAGTGAACATCTTCCAGTACATCAGACAATTCGACCTAAAGAAATCAAATCGTAATTCATATGAGCTATGATGTCTGTCAAACTATTTTAAAAAGAGAAGAATAAAATATCCCTTACAAGATATACTGGAGAACTTGTTATCCAACGTGGAATAGGTATACCAATAATTGAACTCGTGCTACTAATCTTGCTTTTCCCTCCCGTCTCAAATGACGTCCCATCACAAGATGGAACACTAGGTAATGGAGGAGGAAAGAACAAGCGCTTAGGTAGACTTAAGAGTCCTTTCATGCTATAAGGAGCTTCCACCGGTGTCAAATTTGTACGAGTGGTATGATTAGGTCCATTTTCGAGTTTGTTGAGCTCCAAGTCTTTGGTGGTATTTTGTTGATTTTCGGACATCCTCAACTTCTTTGATCAACGAAGATAAAAAGAGTAGGATGAGAAGTTCTTTTTAGATAAGTCAAAAGATATGGACAGTGAAAACTAGTAATGGAAGAAATAAATCATATGACGAAACCGCTGAGACTTTTGACGAGGAAATGCTTCACCAAAGAACGTCAAATTTCAAGGATCATTTCCAAGCCAGATTTGTTTACTTTATATCATTTTTATCAATCATATACAACAACAACATAATCATCTGGAAATCTCGATTGATCATCAAGATAATTGAAGTCTCATGGTGCTAACGTACGCCTCAGCGTTGCCAACATGCGCCCCAATCCATAGAATCCCAGGCCGGTATCCCCTCCAAATATCAATCCTGTTGTCACTGGGAACCTATGATGACCGTAGGTTCCTTTCTATCCTGATCCATACAAGTGCGTTTGTCATTGATTGATTGTGGATTTTTTAGATCACATTGAAGCCACTACATCCGGATAACACGAATTGCGACCGAAAGGCATACATAGAAATGTTGATCCGCTTCAAGCCCTTTCAAGTTTCCAGAGCATCAACTATTTGGATATAAGTACTCATCCAGTGGGCCGAAAGAACCGAAGCTGCCGAAAGGTTGAATGCTGAGCTTTGTGGCTATGCTACCTGGGATGAATCGAAGACCCAAGAAATTCTAAAAAAGAATTGTGTCGGACCTGGTTATCCCTATCCGGACTACCTAAAAGATGCCCACATCCCTCCACATCCGCATTGAGCGATCCACGCGCAAGCCATCGGAAGATCATGGATATGTACAATCCGCAACGACTTTTTTACTGACAACCACCGAGCGTCCGCAAGGCAAGCGGGATCGCATCATGTTCTTGTCAATCCAGGAAGGTGAGCCTCATGAGCTCTAACCGGCTTCAACGCGTATGATCGGAATCAGTTACGGCATTCTCAATCAGCGAGTTTTCAATCAATGATTCTTGTTGGAATCACGCTTTGAAAGCTAGTACTAAGAACAAAGGAAAACATTATATATACTAAAGGTTATAAATAATCAAGGAGTGAGGCTTCAAAGAGAGCAGATTATTTACATAAGTCATGGATTCAGGTTTAACAATCGTCACTAATGTGAGAAAGCTTTATAAGCCACATTGAAGTTTACCAAACAAGTCAATCTCTTTATCAACCAAACCTAAAACCAAAACTAATCTCGTAAAACCCAACACTTATTCAAAGAAAGTTTCCAATAAACCAAAGAAATAAATCAATTTTTTCATTCCAAACATATCACATCTTCAATTCATTTAAAAGCAATCTAAAAAACCCTAAATCTTATTTTCTTTCAAAATTACAACACATCAAAATTCTACCCAAACCAAACAAACAAACATAAAATAAATCCAATCACAACAAAACAAGTTTAAGAAACTTTCAAATTTGTTCCTGTGATTGATGAACTTTTGAAGTTATCTTCTAATTTGATTCATATTATGATTAATCCCATGACCGACCACCGAATTCAATCCTCCAAACCCAGCTCCAACAGCATGATTAATACTCCCGAGACTTCCATTTGGATGTTGAAGTGGATGTGGATGTTGAGAATGAAGTGGTTGTTGTTGTTGAGAAGAAGTAGAAGAATTCACAACCTTTGAATTAAATTCTCGAAGTTGATAAACCTTAATAGCTTCATGTATCCAATCATTATTTTGATAAAAATCTGAACTTCTTTTTCGATCGTCTTCTAAACCTAATAATTCATTTAAATCTTCTGATTGTGAATTGATCCATCGTTTTATAAAACTTATGGGATCTTTTGAAAAATCTTGATAAAAATCTCGTTTGCTTTTGATTTCTTTAAGTTTTGCTATCGATTCCATAATCTAATATCAAAAAAAAATCAGAACCAAAAATTAACTTTTCAAAAGAAGATGATAAGGTATTCTATAACCAGAAAAAAAAGTAATAAAGAAAATTCAACAAACTTGTTCATCCAATGCTATAATCTCTTTCGAAATTTGATCTTGACCATCCAACGATTCTTTAACTTTCATCATATGAAGTTTAGCTGGATCTTCTATACTAAATTCAACATCATAATATTTCGCTTTTCCTTCACATCCTTCTTCAACACTTGAAAAAGAAAGAAAAAGAGAGTACAAAACTGAACATCAGAATTTACAAACCCAAAAATTAAAACTGATAAAAAACAAAAACACATCACTCACTCTATCTCATAATCTATACGCACTGGTTCTGACATTCCAATAAACCTTCTTACACTATCAGTTAATTGATGAAACGGCATTTTATCACACATAGGAGGAAACAACTGAAATCCAAAAACACGAAACCTATCAATCTCTTTACCTCCAAAACCAAAAAAAACCAAAAAACCAAAAAAAAAAAACTTACACAAGCTAATTTCTGATCTTTTTTAATCTGTCGTTTATCCATCGAATCCTGTAACCTTTCTTTCTTAACATACCTCCAAATCGAATCCATAATCTCACTCAACGAAGCTTCTTTCAAATCCAAAACGTCTCCCAAGATAGGCATTAACTTTAACCTTTGTGGAAATTGATCTAAATGAAAGGCTAATCGGATCTGACATCTTTCGGATCCAGTTCTAGTGAATTTGAATTCTGAAAACTCGTTTGGGGAAGGGGTAGTTGGGTTCGTTCTTCTTTGCCATTCTACAAAATTAGGTTCTGGGTATAATTCATCGGGTCTTTCTACTTTGATTAATAATCCGGTGATGAGGGATGAGAATGGTCGTTTGGTTTCCAAGATTTTCGGCAACGTTTCTTTAGCTTCCGAAGAGGTTGGGTGCTACAAAAGATCAAAGGATTAAGAAAACTTTTTTTGCGGTTCAAGATCCACTTGGGCGTTTAAAGGATGACTTACTTCTAAGAGCATGCCTTCGATATGTAAGGTCCATTTGGGTACAGCTTCAATATTACTCAACATATTAATTTCCTTGGTTTCTTTATCCTTTTGCTCAATCTTCTCTTGCTTAGGTTCACCAATCTGTTCAGCCTGATCATCACCACCTTCAACTCCTTCCTCACCTCCCTTCTTATCTCCGTCTTCTCCACCTTTCTCCTTCTCATTTTCTTTTTCTTCCACAACCGTTTCTGGTTCCTTCTCGAGCTCTTCTTTCTTATTTTCCAAATCTCCTAATCCTTTCTGCCAACTCTGACCATCAACCGTATTCCAAACCTTAATCCTCATCCTACGTTTCACCGCCAAAGTTTTCTTTAAAGAATCTTCTAATTCTAACCTTTTTCGACTAATCGTCCAATCTATCTTTTCTTCTATAGATTGTAATTTATTAAATTGATCTGATAAGTTTATTAAATCTTGAGATCCTTTTGAGAAATTCGGTAATCTTCTATCTGTCGGTTTGTTTCGTCTGTTTTATGCAGGAAATCAAAATCACACATCAATACTTTTTCAATCAAATCTTTTGTTTAAAACCATCAATCTGTTCTGATCATTAGCATCGCTTGAAAGACAAGATCATACTCAACTTTGCACGCGTGTAAGCTGGATTAGGTCCAACGATTTCATTAAAAGCTGGCATAGGTCTTTTGATATTCTGAGGATTAGGGATCGCCGAAGGATTAGATTGAGGTGGAAGTTGAGGAACAGGGGTCCTAGGCATCTGTCTCTGTTGTTGTTGTTGTTGTAAAATAAGTTGTTGTTGTTGAATCATAGCTTGATGTTGTGAGATTTGATGTTGATTAGGTTGTTGTTGTTGTGGTTGTTGTGGTTGTTGTGGTTGTTGTTGAGATGATGGAATCGGATGATTAGAAGTAGTTGATGATTGATGTTGTTGTTGTAAGATAGCTTGTTGTTGTTGAATCAAATGAGCTTGTTGTAGAATTTGTTGTTGTTGTGGTGTTAAGCTTGTACTAGAGTTTAAGTTTAAACCTGGATGAGGTGAACTTAGATTGTTATTGACTACCACTGATCGATGGTATCCTGATCCTGATGGATTGTTTGAGATTGGAATTCCTGAATTATTTGGATTGTTGTTGTTGTTGTTATAATTCATCTTCTTGATTCAAATTTGATTAATCGGTTGAGTCTGTTGAGTTCTTCTGTTTCAGTTCTTTCTTTTAGTTCTTCTTCTTGTTCTGATTCTCATTCAATTTCTCTTTACTGACACTCAAGACTCTTTTAGTTCGAAAATTGTGGCTGAGACGCGACAATGGATTCGAAGAGACTCCTGATCCAACTCTCATTCACTTTAGACTTAAAGGTGAGCTTATGTAGGCTTAGCACTTAAGCGTATCAAAAACCTCGGGCAAAAAGTAATCTAACTCACACTTTACTCACCACCTGATCAAACAGGTTCCTCTCGCTTTCTCTCAATCCTTCTTCAGGCTCAATTATATGAATGATGTCAAATGCTTCATTACAAATCACAAATCAGAAAGAAACAACTAGAGAAGAAAGGAAAAAAGAGAAAAGAGAAAAGAGAAGAACGAGAAAAATAGGACAAAATCAGGCCAGATAGTACGAAATTATATAAAACATTTTATTTCTGATTATTTCAAAAAAGATTTCTATTAGTTAATTCTTTTAATCTCAAGTAATCAACAAAAAGAATGTTCAAAATCAAAATCAAGATTCGAAAAAGATTTTTCAAGATTCAAACTAAGATCGGTTATAAAATAATCATTTTCTTCTAAAGATGATTTCACAATCTCAAAACTAATATCTGGATGATAGTAAGAGTTTTGATGATTGTTATTGATTAAACCAAACGGATCTTTGAGTTCTTCTACAGGTGTTGGTAGAGAATGAGTATTTTCAGCGCTCGAATAAGATGAACGGTTATTCGAAGAGGGTGTAGATGGAAGAGAATAAGTTTCATCAATTGTAAAAGACTCGATAGAACTTTCATGAGAGAAAGGAAGAGTGATGGTGAAAGATTCATCGGCTTCTTGTCGATCTTCATCTGTCATCAAATTATCTAAAATTTCAGACCAGTGAAGTTGTCTTTTACTATCTTTGAGATTCTTTGAGCTAGGTTTTGAAGGTTTTGAATTCGAAGAAGTGGTCGTGCTGAGAGATGAAGAGGATGAGGTAGTAGCCAGTGTACTAGATGTAGAAGATTTCAAAGTCTCTGAAAGTTGATGTTCTAGAATCAACTCGTTAAAGATATCAAAGTTGGAAGATTCTACTGAAGTAAGAGGCATGAACTCCATCGATTCCATTTTATCACTTTCTTGTCGTACCTCTTCTTCTGCTTCTTCCCAATCAGATGCTGTCATTAAGTTGTCTAAGATTTCAGTCCAATGAAGTGTTGGTTTTGATTTCTTTGAAATTGGTGACCGAGTGGTGAAAACCGGTGAGTTACGAGTGATTGAGGGTAGTGTAGATGAGGTTGACATTGAAGATACTTGATGTTCAGCAAGTAACTCGTTGAAGACATGAAAGTTTTCGGTTTCGTCTTCAGTGAGCGGGATAAAAGAAAGGGTTTGGTTGAGTGAAGTTGTATTAACTAATGGTTTGCTTTCTTTCTTTAACTCTTCTTCTGCTTCTTCCCAATCAGATGCCGTCATTAGATCATCTAAGATTTCACTCCAATGAATTGTTGGTTTTGATTTCTTTGAAACTGGTTCAGGAGTGGTGAAAAGTTGGGATTTTGAATGTGATCTTTTGGTGGCTCGAGATGAGGTTGGAATGATTAAGGGAGACTTGGAGGTAGGAAGTGAAGCGGTTGAGATTGTTGAAAGGTTGTGTTCGGCAAGTAAATCATTGAAAATGTGAAAGTTTTCGGATTGATCTTCAGTGAGTGGGATGAAAGAAGTTGTTGAGTTTATCAAATTTGATTTAGAGTCAACTTTTGTGACAAGAGCCGTATCCGAAGTGCAATCTTCATCCGAGATCAAGATTTTTGGAAGTCTTTGTCGACGAACAGGACGCTTCCTTTGAGTAGGTAGTGGAACACAAGGGGAAGATTTGATTGACTTTTCTTCTGAGACTTCAGACTATTAAATACCAAAAATGTCAGCATAACAGAAACTTGAAGTGGAAAACCACGAAATGGAAAATTGACAAACCTGAGGGGTTGAAGTCGAATTCCATATGATCAGTTTTGGACTCTCACAAAGTTTGACAAGGAACAATTCATAGGAAATCTGTTAGGGAAGATAATGAGGAGAATTAGCTGACTGGTCATTGATCAGATGAAGAGATGAAAAGAAAAGCTTACCTGTTGTGAGTTGTCCGATGATGCACATGAGACTGTGGCGCTGTGACGTGCTACAGCTCTCTTCATGACAAACCAAGGATCAATTCCGAATCGTGCAGGCAAGTTAAGGCCAAGCGATAGGTAAGACATGTTGATTATTGGAAGTTGAATAAATATGAGATAGGTTGAAGAGATTGGAGGAAGAAGGTCGAGAAATATGGAGATCACTGAGATTGGATTGGATGGTAGGAGATAGAGTGATGTGATGATGCAGTTGTGGGAGGTTTGAAAAGATTCAGATGATGGATAAGCAAAGTGCGGAGTGAGAAGTGATTGGGAAATGTTATCAAAAGATGTGAATGATAGAGGATGGAGAGAAGGAGAAATCGGAGAGAACGACAGATATTTATACCTGTCTTCTGCTTGAGATTGTGTCCCGGTCTGCTGAAAGAATGCCTCAAGGCACAGAAGCAAATGCGTTCCTGATGGAAGTGCCGCTGTCGGCACGGGACTTTGTACATATTTGCCACGGCCGAACAATCTTGGCGATGTCTTCAATCACAAAATATCATCACGAAGTGAAAAAGTTCGCAATTCGACTGAAATCACTTGAATCTGAAATCATCAAACATATCACATTAGCAGTGTCTCATAAAAGGTCACGTATCGCACTGACCAAGTAAGCCTTGGACTTCTTTCACATCCACCAGTGCACTTGAGTCGCTGATATCAATTTCCATCTTGACCAGAACCGACGACCATAATTCCGGCTCGTCCCTTTCACGCGTCTTCAGCAGCAAGGTGACCTCCAAATCCCAGATTGATATCGAATGCAACCGTTATTCGAGTCAACATCAACACGTAAATGATGTCCCTGTACCAAACCTCAGATTCGTTCGTGCGGCTGGTGCTGACGGATTTCACCAAGCACAGGCTGACGAGCGCGTCAAGCGTTCGATTGATCCGGCCCGCGTGAAGGCGTGCATGATGAGTCGACTCTGAGCGGAAAGTCCCTGATGGAAGTTTTGTCTTCGGCATCGTCACGGGACTCTGTCATATCTTGCCACGGCCGAACGGTTTTGGTAGTCTTTGTGATGACAAGATTTTATCACAAACTGAAAAAGCTCAGCAGGTGATTGAAATCAACTCGAACCTGAAATCATCAAAGAGATCACATCAGCGGTGTATCATTAAACATCCAGCATTCCACAGACCAAGTATCGAATGGATCTTTTTCACGTCCACTAGTCCACTTGAGTCACTGATAAAAGTTTCCATCTTGACCAGAAATATCAATCACATTTCCGGCGCGCCGATTTCACGCGTCCCCGTGATTAGAAGCAAGACTAACATCCAATGCAACTGTTAGTCAAGCCAACATTACTCCGCAAATGGTATTCCAACTTTCTGTACACATACATTACGTCCGTCCGTTCGTCCGGCTGGCGCTGGCAGACCCCATGAAACATACTTTCTGATCGTTACGGCCGAGATGCAGGAATGAGATGAATCAAGTGTTGGGATTATGAATTGGCTAGGTTCGTTTTCTTGAGTCTCTCATCAACGGCTATTCATCCGGGTGTAGTTAACTCAGACCTTGAACTTCAAAGTTAAAACTTAAGACAGACCGTTGATTTATTTCATTGATTCAGTCTTGTCGTTGAATGGTTCATGTCTCTCTGAATCACTCTCCAAAGACCGATCAGGGTGAGTCATTCTCAACCTCTCGTGTGTCAGTTCGTAATGTCAATTTCGTCAAACCTCGTGTTAAACGACTCCTTTGATGATATACCGTCAAAGCGCGGTATATGTCATATCCGGATTTGGCAGTTCAGTGCAAGTAAACCGATTTAATAAATATGATCCAAATCCAACAAGTCTTGAACTCTTGATTTCCTATTCCAGTCTTCAGTCAACCAATTGCCAAAATCAAAACTTGATAAAAACAAACAGGAATCGAATGATAAATCGATCGAGTGTGTTCGGTTGGCAAATGTGGATTCACTAATTCTTGATTTTCATTTCATTCTCATCTCTTTCAACGCATATATTCGGATATCGACCTCATGAAATCTAGTCACTTCCTCAATCTCATCATCCTCAACTTGGCCAACATTCATCTAATTCTAGGCCTTCGATCACTAGAAGATGGTATCACAGCTATCCCCTTCCTACCCACTGTCAGTTTACCACAACGTCTATTGATTTCTTATTGATTGTTTACCATTATGTTGATTTGATTTTGATTGGATTGAATAGGTTGTTCCATTATCAGTCAGATCACCATATCTGTGGAACATTATTTAGCATGGGGAGGCAGTGTAGTATACAGATAAAGATTTGAGTGAGATGAGTCCAAAGTTTTGGACGGGCAGTCATATTGGTTGGACAGGACTTATAAGAGTAGACGGTGTAGTATCGAATTGGATGGGAAATCTTACAAACTGTTTGAGTTTCTTTTTTCCTCATTAACCTCATCACTAAAGATTTCTAAATAATGACGCGTTATTTTCTGTTTTTTGCGGCGGGGGATGCAATCAAATAGGGCAGGCAGCCAATAATACTGAATTCTTACTTACTGCTTCAAGTTCGAATTTTACTTATCAAGTAGCTAATTCGACCATTGAACTTCAAGTTTCATTTCTTTCACCCATCACACCAAATGATTTATTCCGCCAATCATTACCATTATCTTATCTTACCATCAGTGTTAAATCATTAGATGGATTACCACATCAAGTTGAACTTTATACTGATTTCAATGGGCTTTGGTGTACCGATTCAGAATCAGAAGTGATTGAATGGAAAGATCATTCCAAGTTAACTCAACAAACCATTGAAGTCTATTTACGTGATCAAAGAGAGTATGTGGAGTCGGATGATAGGATACTTCATGGTTCAGTTTGGTATAGTACTCTTGGACCTCAAGGTTCAAAGATCACAAGATCTTTAGGATTAGATCGAGATCTTACTAGAGAAATCTTTTCAAACACTGGTGAACTTGAGAATACCTTGAATCAAACCTATCGAGCCATTCGTAGTCAACATCAAAATGGAACTCAAGATGAACCTACTTTTGCATTTGCTCATAACCTTGGAAAGATCAAAGCACAAACTTCGATTGAGGATCGGACTGTGATTTACTCAATTGGTCATGTTCGTGAACCGTTAGTACAATATATGACAAAAGGAGATAAGATTATTGGACTGCAACCTTTATGGAAGACACGGTTCAATTCACCAATCGATTTAGTCAACTTTCATATAAAAGATTATCATCAATCACGTACACTTTCTGAAGCTTGGGATACACAACTTGATCAAGATGCTACAAGAATCGAAAGTCAAGATTATGCAGATATGCTTAAGATTTCGACACGTCAGATCTTCATGGCATTAGAAATCGTATGGGATCAAGATGAATCGATGAATCGAACTGGAACAGATACAATGATCAATGGATATAGAACTATGGCCATGTTAAAAGAAATCTCATCGAATGGAAATTGTCAAACAACCGATGTGATAGCCCCAATGTTACCATTTTTAATTTATGCATCACCTCAACTTTTAACCCTTTTACTTGAACCGATCTATCGATATATTTCCACTGGATTGTATAACCCGATTCCAGTTCCACATGATCTAGGTGATCATTATCCAAATGCAACAGGTCGGAATGATTTTGTTAGGGCTACTTTACCAATGGAAGAATCGGGTAATTTCTTATCTTTAGCTCTTGGTTGTTTAAGAAAAGAAAGTTGTATAGATCAAGTTCAAGATTATTATTATTTATTAAAGAGATGGGCGGATTGGTTAGTTGAAAATGCTTTGTATCCTGATGATCAACGTGAGTTCTATTTCAAAAACTTCTTTTTGATGTTTGTTTTTCCAAGGAACTAAGGGCTCATTCCATTCCTATAGGTTCGACTGATGATTGTAAGTCAAGATAATGATCCAAAAAGATAAACAAACCTATTACTGACTCAAGTACTCAATAGTCTTCGGTCCTTCACCAAACCAAACTAGTCTCGCAGTCAAAGGAATCATAGGACTTCGTGCAATGTCAGAGATTTCATCAACCCTAGGTCACAAGCAAGATTTTATTTATTATAAGGTACGTACAATTATACCATCAGTTCTTTTCATTTTGGTCTTTAAATTATTAATATGAATATCTTTTTGTACGGGAAATAGGATGTGGCTATTAAGTATGTTAAAGCGTTTTTAGAAATTTCAGTTTCAAAAGATCGTACAAATCTTTTAGGATCTTATAATAATCAATCCTCATGGAGTACTCAAGTAAGGCTTTGAAGTTGTATCTTTTCGTATTCAACATCTTCTAATTATCGTTTCTATACGTTTTTTTCAACAGTATAATTTGTACCTCGATAAATTGTACCAGTTGGATCTATTCCCTGATTGGGTTTATGATATGCAAGATCGTTGGTACCTCCTTAAAGCAGGTACGTCAATTCAATTATATTTTCTTATTTCTATTCACTCTAATGTATCTTGGTTATACGTGTCTCTTTATAGGAAATCAATCAACCTACGGACCACCATTAGATTCAAGAGCACCAGATCGAGCCAAAACAGATTGGTTGATATGGACCTCAGCAGCTTCAACATTACAAGAGACCCGAAAACGTTTATTAGATTCAGTGGTCCGATATTTAAAACAAACTAACAATAACGTGTTTGGTGATTTGATTACCATCGAAGGGGGTTGGTCAATTGGATTCTTAGTTAGACCAGTCGTTGGTGGTCATTTTGCTTTACTGGCTTTTGCTCCACCTGATTTGATTCCTCTAAGGTTTAAGATTCGAGATTTTCTTCGTTCAGAGGTTTGGGCTTGTGGAGTTGGAATCCTTGCGGCTTGTTTTTTGGTTTGGAGAAGGTGTTGTATGAAGATTAAAAGAAATGATAAGATTCATCATCATCATCTAGGTTTACATTCTAATTCACATCAAGATGGGATTGGGATTCTTAGTGGTCAAAAGAAAAATGAAGGTGGTAATGATGATGGTGATGATGAATCAGGTATTCAATTATTAAGACCTGGATCTTATCATCAACTTTGATTGATTTATATATCTATTTTGATTTTGCAAGAATTGGGATTGTTTTAAAAGAAAGCCAAATGACAAATTGTTGGACTGTTTTGGGCTTCTACATAGCATTTTTGGTTTCTTTTTTTGTGTTGTGTTTTTTGAATGAATGGTTTTGTAAGATTAGTTTATCTGATCATATTCAAAATGTTTATCTATGTTGTTGTATGATGTGCAAGTTGAACAATTGAATGGTTAGAGAATAAATACAGTGCATAAAGGCTAAGGGCCCGTTCGGTACCCTCGGTCACATAGTGTTCAGAACCGTTAAGACTAATGCCTGATTACTGGCAGACAAAATCAAGTGAGGGACAAAACCCGGGTTTTGCACATTGGCAAGATTTTTAAAAAAAACAATCTTTGTTGGAACAGCTGTATGTGACTGAGGCCCCGTTGGGTATGGCTTCTTGGTTTTGTAAATACATTCCAGATTAAGAGCATCCACTATCGTTACAGTAAAATTTCAGTAAATTTTACAGTACAGATTTCACAGTACAGTAAATTTAGGTACAGAAAGGTGGAAATCCACTATCGTTTCAGTAATATCGTTCTGTACGGTACGTACCGTACAGAAATGACCCTGCCCCACAATCATAGAGAATTGTACATTCAGTAAATAATCTGCAAGCTATTGACCTTGGCTCAGAAACATGGATAGTCTCAAAGTATCTAGATTTACGAGATGCTGAGATCCATCATGGTCTGATGAATGACCTCAAGGATCCATCATTGTCTGATGGACGATTGTACAACAACAAGGACAATCAAAAAAAGCAAAAAAATAGCACAAGATGTTCATTTGATGAAGTCACTTTGATTTGATCAAGTCGATTATTGAGAAGATTGGTTGAAATGGTTGATTGACAAGAAGGCAAGAAATTTGATCGATGAGAAGATGAAAAATTTGATCGATGAGAAGATGAAAGAGTTGATCGATGAGAGGGTGATAGAGATTGAAGGATAGTAGAGGGTGATTTTGGGAAGGTGGTGATGAATCCCTATGTAGAATCGGTAGATTTGGTGGATACCGATTCGGTACAGATTCTGTAGAGGTGCAGTAGATTTACTGGACCTCTACAGATTTTTGACCGAATCTGTAGCTACCGATCTGTACTTTGTACACGATTGGGGATTTTTGGCCTCGGTACGGTAAATTTCAGTCAAATTTACAGTACCGAGGCTGTTTACAGCAACGATAGTGGATGCTCTAATAGATTATGCATGGTATAATCTGTTATTTTTTGAAATCTAGTTTCAAAATCTGTAAACGACCAAAAGCCACTTTTCAAAGTAAAAAATGATTGATGGTGTTTGGTACGTACCATTCACCATCAATCCATAATCCAAAGTCTCAAAAATGTCGGATTTGGGTGACTTGGAATCAACGTTCAGCAATTTATCAGATGATTACTCATCATCCATTGAAGACTTGATTGATGATCCCATGGACGACAGTACCTCATCCGAGTTATCATCTTCAGACGATGAGGACATCCTCATTGCAACAGCTGCTGCTGTAATTGAAGAAATGGAACATGAGAAACGCAAGCAACGCTATGCAAAAATACCTTGCCGGACTTCAGCTTTGCAAGGCTATGCTTACAAGAGAGAACTCCTTGAAGGGAGGAATGTCCGGTTTCTGGAAGTCCTGAAGCTTGAAAAGCACGCCTTCAAGCATCTCATGACCTATTCCAAGCCACTATTGGAACCTTCAGAGCACATAACAATCGATGAATAAGTAATGATATTTTTATTCATCACTGGTCATTCAGTAGAAATGAGACACACTGCCAAACGATTCCAACACTCGACCAAAACAGTCCATTGATACTTTCATATTGTTCGAAATGCTCTTGAGGGACTTGTTGATTCTATAATTATTCAACCAGGACTTGATGCTCCCATCCCCAACAAGATAGTTGACAATTCAAAATTCTATCTGTGGTTCCGGAATTGCATTGGAGCTCTTGATGGTACTTGTAAATTTCTAAGAAGACCTGTTAAAACCAGTGCTAATATAAGCACACTTCTCTCCACATCTAAGGTATGCAGACCTTCGACTAACCTGAAATAGTGGGAGGTAAAGATAAAGATGAGAAACGATAATAACGAAGCTTTTAATAAAGCTAATGATACGATCTAAACGCAAGTTTCTCTTTCCATAAAGATCTAATGTATTTCAAAGCTAACCTGTTAAAACCAATGCTAACATAAGCACTCTTCTCTCCATGTCTAAGGTATGCAGACCTTTGACTAACCTAAGTAGAAAAATAATAGAGAAAGAAAGATGAGATGAGTTTTTAGAGAAAGTGATAAAGCGAAATGACAAAAGTAAATCTTGTACCTGAAATAGTGGGAGGTAAAGATAAAGATGAGAAACAATAATAAAGAAGCTTTTGATAAAGCTAATGATACGATCTAAACGGAAGTTCTGTAACACATCCCTACATTAGTGTTGATAATGAATTTGAGGATTTTAAGAAAAGACTTACTCTCTTTCCATAAAGATGGGAAAGAGAGTGGGAACACAAAACCGATTCACAACATATAACATTGGCCCAACAACTCAAATTGAAAACACAATGGGGATGATGTGCGGCAAAGGTATTGGGAACAAGATTAAGAAAACCACTTTCAAAGTGACTGATCACAAAACAAAAGAAACATAACTAGAACACACATATCACCACAGCTAACACCTGTTTGAGATATCACAATACAGACATGTCAGTTCATTGTGACAGTCTTGATTGCATCTCAACAGTACTCACATTGAAGCTCAAGTCAAATTTTCTGACAGATCTAAACATCGCAATTGACATTTTACATTATCACAAAACGTTTTAGCAGCTTGTTCATTTAACATGAAGTTCCTCTTTGTCTATGCTGGAATAGGTGATAGGGTGCACGACTCCTATGTGCTCACTAGAGCACGTGAGAATGGTGCCTTCATTGTACCTGAAGGTGAGTATTTTGATTGTTACCTTCAAATTCCATGATCTGATGCAATCTGGTTTCTAGGAAGATACTATTTAGGGCATTTGTGCTATCCTCATTGCCCAGATGTATGGATCCCATACTCTGGAACTTGATATCATCTTCAAGAATGGCACATTGGAAACCGTGCTCCACGTACTCCTCAAGAACTTTACAATTTACGACATGCCATGGCACAAAATGTCATTGAGCGCATCTTTGGTGTTATGAAGATGAGATCTCAAGTAATGAAATACATGCCTAGATATGATCTAGAAGTTCAATACTCACTTGTGGTGGCATGCTGTGTTCTACACAATATCATACGGGATGCTGGACCTGAAGACTCTTTTCATGATGAGTTTGACAGGCTTCAAAGGGAGGAGGAGAATACTCAAAATTTAGAATGGGCACAAGCTAGAGCAAACAATCATTATGAAGAACCCAATCTTGGAATTCAAAATGAGGCACATGCTGCTTGGGATGCTATGGCACAGGAAATGTTTGATGATTATATGGCTCATCCTAGAAGACAATGGAGATCAAATATAGTTTTATTTGTATTCAAATAGGTCAAATAGTATTTTAGATACAAATTCACAAAGTGAAATGTTTTTTATTTCTGTGGAGATGATTGATACTTTGATATTGATTATACTAGAGCATAAAATAATCTAGGTACAAATTGATAAAGTTAATTGGTGGTGATTTCACTCTTGAGCCAACCCCATTTCATATCATCAGGTAGTTGATTGAAGAAAAACACCTTTTCCTCAATGTTTATACAAATCGCTGCTTTGATTTTTTTGGCTTCTTCCGAGATATTATCTTTTACTTCTGCTCGGAAGGTCTCCATTGCCTTAGCTTGATTGGGATACTTCTGCACCTTTGCCTGAATGCGCCTTTCATTGAGGCGAAGGCGCTTGAGTGCATTAGCCTCTGCATCCGCCTTTCTTTCATTTCGCAACTTCTCGAGTTGAATCTCTCTATCAATATACATCTTATCTAATTTAGCTTGACTTTCTTCCCAAGCCTTAACAGCCTCCTTACGTTCAGACTCCTTAGCAGTTAATTTTTCCTTGCTGACTGTTGCAAGAATCATTAACCCATCAGTACTGCTAGCACTTCGCCAAATTTAATTTTTACCACGTGGTCCAGATAAGTAGTGAGATATGTAACCCGCATATTAGGTATGTGTTATGTGAAGGCAATGAAACAAATGAACACACTGTGTATTCTACCAAGCTGAACAAACCAGCGCATCAATATATTTCATCTTCCTCTCGTAGTGCTGATTGGGATGATTCACGCATAGAACATCAAAGATAATTACATTATATCTGACATGTCTGCTATTGCCCTAACTAGCCTTTTCAAAGCATTTCAATTATCAATCAGTTGAGAGGTAGCCATATCTGATTTTGTGAAAGGGTTTTTTTTCATCTTTCAATTGGATACTTTGTGATTATGATCTCGATGGGATTCTAATCATAGCCATTCTGAGTTTCCTGTGTCGCGCATACAAAAGTCCTGTACATATGTATTTACATATGTATCTTTCAAAAAGTCCTTATATACTTTTTTGTTTCCCCTCTCTTTCTTTGTTTGACTTCTATCGTATTGATCTCGTCGCAATCAAACCATCCAGGAACTCTCTTGCGACCCGTTGTCTATGGCCATGGCTACATATCAACTTCGATCGTGGACTCGGACTGTTATGATCTAATGATCATGACTTGTTTATTTTAAAATTGTAGTGAGGTCCAACAAGGTATGTAATCGTTTAGAATCTTCCTTCGTTTTCCTTCACCTTATACGATTAATTATCTATGATGGCCCTTTCATATTTTTTACACTGTAGATTGAGAAAGTACCCTATATACCTATGACTCGTTGGATACGACCAAGCTCAAGTGTAAGTCATCTACAATCTTAAATTATTTGGTCGACATATTTTCACTCATGTCTATGCATATATAGATTGCCTCGCAGGGCTTTTCGATTCTTTCTTCACTCACCTCAACCTCATCTCTAACTTCCACTATCTCCAGCTTCCATCGATCAAGTTTCCTTAAATCATCATTTCCGTTTCAAGATCAATTAACATCATCCATTCTAGACTGAAATTATGCTTGACCCCAGCAGTCGCGGTATGAGCAAGCAAACCATGCTTGATTGGATGCGCATCAATCACCCTCAAACCCCGCTTAAGTCTGGAATCACCAAAAACGAAGTCTCTAAGATAGTCCGCCAGATGCAACCCGAACGTCAGCCTGTGCATGTTTTCAAAAAGATTCAGTTATTGTCAGATTGAGCTGATCTGATTTTGATAATGTATCTTTCGATGAAAAGATTTCTCGAATCCTGACAGCGATGCCCCGGCTGTTGATCAAACGGCTGACACCTCCAATTCTAGCCTTTCTGCCAGCTCGACCGGATCATTGGATCACGACTCTGCTTCAGCTTCACCTGTAAGTCATCCACTATACTCATACTTAGCCTCAATCTTGATCACAGACTAACACGTCACCTTCTCTCAGGCTGAGAAGATGTTAAATGTCACGTCTGTTGCACCAGTCCTCTTGGAGACCAAATCGACGTTAATTGGCCAAAGGAAACAAGTTGGGTCCAATGAACTCGATCATGATCGCCTTTTCAAGCGCTCAGAACCAGGTAACTATTCTGAGTTTATATTTCTTTCTACCTTGTACATGACAAGAGTGAATCGACTTACCAAATCATATTGGATGCTGCCTATCTATCTAGGTCGTTTGATGCCAACCATACCGGAACCGCCAGTTGCTCTGAAGAAAGAAAGAAAATGGGTGAGTTTGATCTACTAATTCTCGTATGTATAATGTGAAATGTGCGCAGTCTCTCACATTCATCCCATTGTGCATTTTTATTTCCTAGCGTCCAAAATCGAGGAAGTTACAAACTAGCATGCTTGATGGAGCAAGTCACAATCAACTCACCCCATCCAAACCTACCTCAAACCCCGTTGGACCTCAGGCCTTGGACAATTCCAATACATGCATTCCGCCTCTCATTGACTTGTCAGAAACAAATTGGATGGACACCCCCAATCCAGGTTGGTGACTCACATGAGCTACAGCTTTTCCAAAACTGAATCCACTTTCCTTCATACCTTCAAAGTGATTGGACAAGATATTCCACCCATTCCACTCGAATCCGCTTCTGCTAGAACTGCCAGCAAAAAGTCTGGTGTTGAAGTTTTTCAAGAAGAAAGAAATCGAGTGAAGCAAAGTCAGTCCGCTTCTGCTTTCTGTGAGTTCAATTTGAGTTGATGTTCCTGTCTAATTAGTTCAGCAGCTCGAGGAATCAGTGGAAAATCTCAGATTGAAAATGGAGATGAACGAGAAGTCTGATTTGACTGTTTTGGCAGATGAGATGAGGCGAGACAAAGAAGGTATGTGAGTTTGTCTAAGTAAATCATTCAGTGTCCTGTTCTCATCATTGTGTTATAATGAAGTTCGCCAGCTACAAGTGTCTGTTGCAGATCTCAAGCAAAAAGTTGATCACATGGGAACACTGCATGCTACTCTGACCGACTTAAAAGGTGAGGTGTCCCGCCTTTGCAAAAATTTGGCTGCAGCAGTCGAAGACATCCAGGCGCACGAAGAGGTCATCGCAAGCTTGATTAATATGCAGGAATCTGATGAGAGCAGGTCTGTTGAAAGCTCGAGTAGTATGATCTCTCATATTTAATTATTCAAACAAGTTTAGAATTATAGGCGTAGCTGGTTTAATCATCTTTCCACAAAAAAAAGAGTCGTTGCGTCACAGTGCTCATCCTTGAACACTAGAATTTGTTTCCTCTATGATTATGTACGAATGATTAGATATCATTATTTCTTTTTGTAAGTTCTATCATCAATCCCAGCTTGCTGAGAACAATCAAATCATGAGGCGGGTCTATTTCCTTTGTATCACTCTCCTGGCCATTCCCAAAGCCACTCACTTGGACTGTTTCAAGAAGTAGATCCATCAGCGTGTACAGGTTTCTGAGATATGTTTGTATCTACATATTGTAGAAAACTTTTTTGACTTTATAATTGGTTATCCTTATCTTAGTACAATTTTAAGCCATATAGTTTAGATAACTGCATTCAATTTTGAATACCATCTTATCTACTGTAAATCAAAAAGAAATTTGATCTTCGATCTTTGAGTGTGGGGTGATGCCGATTTTGTAAGAGAATTATTTCTCATGAGATGCACATACATACTGAAGATGAAGAAGAAACGAGCTACATAAATTTGCGAATATCCATTTCCATGGGGCTGCCTCTTACTTGCGATTATATAAATTGACAAGTGGGGGTTTAGGTATATGGTGATAGAGCGTATCTTCATGATATTATAACCAAACTCAACAACACGCCTAATGAGACTGATAACTTCAAAATTCGATCTGCTTTTTATATCATGAACATACGGACGCCACTCAATGAAGCCGAAATCGAACCGCTGATATCATTATCTTATTATCTTATGTATAACCCTCTGAGAAATCTATTGTTGACAAATGAAGATAAGGATAGAGAACATGCGAGTGCAGTTAGGTGAAAAAAATCAAACCGACATCATTCAAAACAGCATGAGCTTGATAATATATCTAAGAGTGGGGCAATGAGTGATCGGTCAGCTCAGGATTAAAGTAGAGCTTGAGACAATCAATTGATCAACTGATTGTCATATCCAAGGACTACAAAATCAGTACGTTTCTGTGGATAAAAAACAAGGTGTTCCCTTCTTTCCTCTTCGAACATTCATAACGTTTTATGAATGAGATTTCTGAGGGATTTACACCACGTTTCTTCATGGACTGATGACTTGTGCATATTTTGGGTCATTAGTTTTTCAACGACAGCTTTGATGCCGAGCTTCTGCCGGCAACAGACGAAGAATTTACCTTATAAGAAGTGAAATTTTGGCATTTCTACCTTCCGTCTGCCGTCCCACAATCATATTTAACTATTAAAAATCAAATCTCAAACTTCACAATTACAATTATTCTAGAATTCATAAATTTCACTTACTCAAACTTTTCTCGTATTATATATCATGTTCCCAAATCCACAAGGGCAGAACAACCAGCCTCCATTAGTTCATGCACACACTAGTATAGCAGACCTCCCGCCGCCAATACATATTTATGATATACCTGTTCATCTCCGACATCTGGTTACTCTGGATTTGAGTGTGCTTCATCACCGAACTACCACGACAGAAAACCTCCGCGATAGTTTGAAGTGTTTCTATCACACAATCCCTCACGTCCGCATGCTCACCAAGAGTAATCTTATCGAGTCGTTCATATACTATATTGTTCCCATCCTTCGCTCACCTAAAGTCTTCGATGAAGAACGTGGTATCTTATACATCTTTGACGTCCCCTTTCTTATCGAGCTTGGACCGGATCCGGACGCTGGCGAGGCTAACAATGATGGTAACAACGGCGCGGGTGCCACCGCGTAGACAAGTGGTAAGTTTGTGTGATCTTGATAGTTTTAACTTCAAACATCCAGATTATCTATATTCTGACATTTCTGTCACGTATCTTCAGAGCGCATCAGGTGGTCGCTGGGAGCAAATTTACAAGGAGGTGAGCTTTGAAAGGTTTGGTGAATTCTCTGAATGCACATGATCGCGACCGTGATTGCACTGTGCTGATCTATCAAAATATGGCTGCACTTTCCTATACTGAGTATAGAAAACCAAATTTGTGTACTTCAGTGTTCAGCTGTGTCTAATTACAAGCTGAAGGAATGGGTCAACTTCAACGTATTTGTCATTCAACAACAACTTCATTTCTGAATCCCCTTTTCCATCATTACCTATCATTACTTGTGGATTTTGAACTTGTTCTGTGACTTTACTTTATTATACTCCCGGTAGTAAGAATGGTTGGGCTTTACTGAGTTCCCTTTTCCGTCATTACGTATCATTACTTGTGGATCTTAGACTTGTCCGGTGACTTTACTTTATTAGACTACCAGCATTAATGGTTACTGGCTACGTGGTAAAGAAAGGAGTGGTGGTGTGAATGTAAAGCCATTTGTTGCCCCTGTTTTGTATATCTGTTAGGCATGAAAATAGTGTACAACCAACAAGAACAATGGCTCATTAACCGAGCTCAGTGTTTGATGAGTCAGATGTTGTCATGTCTGCTACTTGCCTCTTACAAAGTCATGTTGTTCCCACCGTTCAAAGTTCTTTTGAGGATCTGATGAATTTTAAACATCTCACGCTCTTGTGCATTTTTTATTTTCCCTATTCCTCAAATTTCATGTAAATTTTCGAAGACATCTTTTGAAATCTTAGGCTGGTCCTGTTTCATATCGTTCTTTCTGAGCTCAATTCGACTGCGCTCTCCTTCAGTCTCTACACGCACATTCATTCTTCAAATTTATCTACAATCAAATTCACAAAAGTTTTCAAATGAACGTACCCGGGAAAACAAAGCGAAGGAGAAATACTGCAGGTTCGGAATCTCATAATAACAATGGTCGGTTTTTCCTTTTTTTCTTCATCATATATATATCTGAAATCTTTTGGGTGACCTGATGATTACAACCTTGTCCACCTATCTTACCCAAAGAAGGGCAGGTCCCGTTGACCGAGGCTAGTGCAGAACAGTCCTTGACCGAAGTGGGGGTTAGAGTTGGACCCAAAACAACTCGGAATCGTCTTTTGGATCTGCTCGACCAACACGTCATACGGAAAAAGTCACGATTAGATCAAAGCCATCCAGCAGGGAGAATACGTAGCTCGCAGGCGCCTCGCGGCAGGGGCCAGCACGATCATTCCGTTGTTTCCAGCACATCCGCGGTTCCAATGCAAGCTACTCCTGGACCTATCGTCAAAGCTACTCCCAAACAAACCAATGTGGAAAGGACTCTTGAATTAAACATCGGACCTTCTTCCGAACCAAATGTCAACTTTTCTGTCTTCGAGAATTCACAACTTGAGGAACTCCTGCAAATGGTTGGAGTGGATGGTCGTATGCTGGAAAGGACAGCCCTTCTTGAACAGTGCACGAGTTATCAGGAGCTCAGTTAGTATCAACTTATTCCCTATTGATTGAGTGAGCTTTCATGTTGATCACTTTGAATGTGGATTAGTCATCATTCCAGATCATTTTGGGAGGAATGTCACCCAAAATAACCATCTGGATATGACCACTTCGGAATTTACGTTGCAAGTCCCTTTAGGCGCGGCCCACGCTTTGGTTCAGTATCCCCCATCTATAAGCGACAGAACTACAACTCAGGTAGTTCAGAGCTCGATCGAGAACTTAGGAGTTCCAGAAATCTCTCACACAAATCTGCGACGAAGTGAAGAAGCCACCGTCTTGCCCGAGATTCAAAAGGTTCAAAAGAAACATAATAGGTCAAAAGTGTTTAAAACCCCAAAAACTCGAGGAAGAAAGACTAGCATTCAAGGCAGTGAAGCAGCCCTAGAAAGCGCGGAAGGCTGTACATCTGGTAAGATTTTTGATTTCTCAAAACTTGCTTTCTCTTGATTAACACAATCTTTGACTATATGTGATAATATGGAAAGGTGTTGGAGCGGTGGCGCAAGAAAACATGGTTCCGAATACAACTCAAATCGAAAGACGTAGGACTTCTAGGAAGTCGACTAATGCTATTGAATCTGTGAGTACTTCAACTCACACTCCGTCGATCCAAGTGTCCTCACAAGGTTCTAAGTTGAAACTATCGTCAAACGCTTCCACGTCCAAGCATTCTTCAGAGCCGGGTAAAGCTTTACATGCGGTTCAAGATGATCATGCTATTAAACCGCTGGATAACTCTTCGGCTCATACAGAATCACTCAAAGGGAAGGAAGTTGAAAGGGATGTGAATGTAGGTTTCGACACTGATAGCCCAACACCAAGTAAGTCTTGTTTTGTTTGGGCTCTGCGTCCGAAATCAAAAAAGGGCTCATTACTGTTTTTTTACCCTGATGCCAGGCTTGACCAAACACAGTAGGTTAACACGTACTCGAGCGTCACTACAAGCCACCCAGAAAGGAGAAAATTGTGCTCCCGCTAGTTCGGGAAGTCCTGGTCCATCAAGCTTACCTCAAGAATCACATCCAGAATCTGACAACCCCTCTACATCAACACACACTAAATCAAATCCTTCCTATCCAAGCTTAGAACACCGACGATTTACACATGCGCGCCCACCACCCACTATACGCCCATCACCTCCGCCACAGAGAATCCTCTCGGACAGTGATTGGGAGCCTGAAGCTGACGAATCTGTCCGAGCTTCCAAGAAAAAATCAAAGACTCAAAAAACACAAACACATTCCGCAAATCCTTATGGCTCGTCGAACAAACCTCCCTCCCGTTCAGTTTCCCCTCAACTGCCTTCAATAGACGCCTGGACTATCTCAGATCTACGCCAGAAAGTTGCGAAAGATTCAAAATTAATCAAACACCTTCAGGACGAAACACGTCAATTAACGGACAAGGTCGATAGTTTGACCAACGACTTTAGACATTTATCGAAAACAGTGAGTAGTATGAAAAAAGACGAAGTTCAGTCTAAGAAAAAGACTCGTGGGGGTCGACTTGCAGTAAGTTGAATTTTTCCATTGAGTTACACCTATCAATAGAAGAAATTAACATTTCTATTGAATACAGTCACATATTCGATTTCACATTGACACACTCTTAGGAATGGATCCCAATGATACTCGCCTTCCTTCACCGGCAGATGAAAAGGAGAAGTCATCTTGGGTGTGCGGAATCGAAATACCCTCCAACTCCGATGACAATTCTGGTCCACCATCACCATCTGACCATATCAATCCATCCTTTCCATATCCAAATGGCCCGGGTCATATCAACTCAACTCCACAACAGCTGGCTGTGATGTGGCGAATGATGAAATCAGTTGGAGTTTCATCCTTTCGACCAGATTTCTCCGAGTCTCCCAACTCACAAGATAACAAGTGGCTATGGAAACTGGCATTTTCAATCTTTGTCAAGTTAGTAGAGTGCGGCAAATACACCGGGATCTCCTCAGAAAAAGAAAATCATGCAAATATCCAGAGATGTTTGAGTACCTATGTTGGCTCTTTATCAAAAAGGTAAGCAAAACAATTCAATACTTCAACATTGTGTTTTTCATCTCAGCACTGACCTTTTGGGATGAACAGGTACCGACAACAAGATTGGGATGACCAGCGCAAAAGGAAAGGTACTGACGAGACCAGAAGAAAGGCTAGAATGCGGCATGTAAGACATTACAGAAAATGATTTACTGTATTTTCAAATCAACCTCTGACGACATCATTTTTCTTTGATAGCTGAAAACTTTGCGCGAAGAAATTATCTTATCGAGAGACGCACTATTTTGTCTTTCTGATATCATTGAGGCTTGTTGTAGTGACGATGAGACTGACGCTGAGGCCGAATCACCTACAAAAACCTTACGACCCGCGGTTCCATGTCGCATCCGAAGGCTTCCTTGGCGTAGCTCACAATTGGAGGATGTCATGATCTGCTTGGATCTGTATAAAGCAAGATTGACCGCAAGTATTCCAAGGAACACGCATGGTCGACCCCCTCGACCTCGTATCCGCTCACATAATTCAGTTCTCAGTCCACTCAAACCAACACCTGGACTTCCTGTCGACTGCTACTCTGCAGAGTGGCTCGCAAAGCTCTCACCTCTCAAACTCAGTACATTAGACATTAATCCTAATCCAATCTTACCACGTGTCATTGCAAGTGTTAAAGCTCTTTAATTAATGTATTTACATTCTATATCAGGACTTGTAGAACAGTGTGATGTGCAACATTTTAAACCTAAGATGTCCTCCTATATAAATGATCATCTTTCCATCGTCACCAAGGCCACTGTTGCGACCCTCAAATCCTTGTGAATTTCTCCAGGCCTATACATCATCCATGAGCAATGAGCAACCACATCATTTATATTGATGATTTGATCCTTTGTAGGCCCCCAAGCACGGATGTTGAATTGAACATCCTGCGCATCCAGATTGGAAAAAGGATTGTAAGAATTTGATGGTAAGTGTGGAAAACACTGTACGTGTAGCCATGTATCAATAACATTCTGTGATGGATTAGGACACCGACGGTGTGTAAAAATTGAAAAGATTCTTCCAAATTCGGAGCCTTCATCATTTCCAGGTAAGTGAGATTTGAAGACGATGAAACTGTTCTTTGGGCTTTGTGTAAATGTTGAGTAAATTACGTCGTTGTGAACAAAGTGTTTGAAAAAATGTGCATTAGCTGGTAGTGGTGCAAAACCTTTTGACTTTGCTTCTGACAGTAAACACCATTCCTCTGGAAGTATCCAGACGGACTTCTCCTTAGTCGATTTGTTCAGATGCTTGAGAAGGAGGTTCAAAACTGGCTTGTCAAGAGCTTGCCAGGTGGAGTTCGATAGCGGCTGAGATTTCGATGGAGCTGGAGCATAGAGTTTCTGAAGTCTTGACTTGTATGGCAGCAGAGCTTCCGGTAGCTTTTCGTCATCCATGAGGGCAGATAAATTGCCTGCTCGACAATAGCTGTTTAGGAACGTAATTTCCAGCTCGCCTGTGGGAATTTTTATACATAAGTTAGTTAGCTTGTTTGAACTGTTCAGGATCAAAGTAACATACGTACCAACGTGGTTATTATGACAAGATTTGAGGATATTGCCCATGAGTCTTTCAAAAGGAAAGGACCACCAAGCTCTTACTGGACCAAACCGTTCGAGACATTCAGCTAAATGAATCGCCATATGGTGATTCGGTGCAAGACTGCAGTGTGTAAACAGTGCTAGCGACCCTTCAAGATAACTTTGAACATAAACTCGATATCTCTCAATCTGTGCTTTTGATATTGATCGTTTCAGAGCTAAGTTCACGAGTGAAACAAGGTCGCAAAAGTTTTTGAGCAAAGAGAGTTTCGTCTGGTCTTTCCCGACCCACAATGGTATCAGTATTAGAGGCAACTGGATTGAGAATAGGTTCCTCCACTCATCGGCTTTAAGCTTTCCAAATGAAGCTTTTCCTACTATAGGCATAGCGCGTTTAATCCAAGATGGGATCTGGACTCTTGGTAAAAATTTATTAATTATTTCAAGCATAGATGTGTCGATGATGATCTCCTCCAATGGCGGAGCTTCCCACACGCCTTTCCATCCAACGTCGGCAAGCGGATCGAAATCTTCATCCCCTGTTGAAGTGTTACCACTGAGCGAAATCTCTTCCGGGCCATCCTCTTCGCCGTCTTCGTCGTCCTCAAGATCTTCAGGGTCCTTCACGTAGTTTTTGGGTGGCAGAGGATCAGAGTGTTCAGCTAAAAGCTGTAATAGTTCAGCAGTTGAGATGGGTTGGTGTATTTGCTCTTCATTTTTGACGTCTTGCATAGACCAGAATCGTCGGAGGTGCCATGATAAAAGACCCAATAGCAAATTGTGCATCGAATCCACTACGTGAAAGTCTACAATATCCCAATAATCAAGCTCTACCAGCACTGAATAACGGACACCATGTGTCTTGAAGATGGTTATACGCTCTTCAACGGTTTGGGCGTCACGAGCTTCGTATGCCCACATCTTGTGCTCCTCCTTGTTACGACATTTCCACGTTTCCGGGTCCAAATTTTTGATATCCTTCTTGGTGATATGGCAATAAGAGCAAAATTTTGTTGCAGAAGCACTCGGAAACCCAAGAGAACGCCTTAAAGCAGGGATATCGGCTATGAAAGGGATTAATGCGGCCTTCACCAGACGTCCACATGGATAAGAGTGCGTTCGAGACAGTTTGATCCCCGGGCTCCAGATTTTTTGGAGCTGTGTAACAATTGGTCGTAAGATCCAGTTCATCTGCTCCAAGGATGGTTCTCGTGGACCTGGAGCAATTCCCACTAGGAATACATTCTCTGGTCGATGTCGAATGCTGATTGGAAGAGTAAGGCAAACCATAACAATGAATGTGATAGACGCATGGTGGCCGCTTGTCTTGTTTCCAAACGGATTGATAGCGTCCACAAACATTGCGAAAACCAGGTTTCCGCTTGTAGCTGTAAATTGCTTGCCGTCGGTGCCTTTGAATTCCTTCCATATTCTTGACTGGTGAATATCAGATATTAAATCATTTTGGTTGTAGGGTTTTCTGGATTCACATAGCGACTCATCGAGCCATTCTTCGACGTGAGGCCGCGAGAAGAATCTTGCGATCCACTGAGTTAAATCTTGAACCGCATACTTTCTGATTGCTATCTTCTTGCCTCTCACAACTTTCAGAAGAGGGCTAAGGCAAGTTTTTTCGGAAAGATCTGGTTCAAACTCTTCTACAACACCAATTTTGTTATCGCTGGGTGAAATTTGAGAGTCTGGTGGTCCCCCGGGAATACTAGCTATTCGATGATTACAAACATCAGGTACATTATCAAGCGGGTACATTGCAAAGCATAATGTACAGCAGTTCATAAAGAGAAGATTTGGGTCGATATTGAGCCAACCGATGGCAGTAGCTAGAGTCTTGGGAATTCGGTTGAAAATCTTCAGCTCTGAGGCTGAGATTGCGCCAGGAGACTGGTTGGGAAGAAGTCCTAAGGTCATTGACAGCTCAATAGTAATACGCTGTACATCCATAAGCCACGAGGCTGTTCTAAAAGAAAGATTATCGAAGATAACCAGGATGGAGCTAGTGAGCGCCACATGAAGGAGAAGTGGGTTGATGGCTTTCAAGCTGAATATATAAAATTGATCTATTGAAAAGCAATCCAAACCGATTTAGATGAGTGAATGTTGATGTCAAGTTGATGAAATATAAATTTCAACTTACCACAATCATAAATGGATGAAGCTATCTCATGATCATCAGATGCATGACCGGACAAGTCCTCATTGGAGGAAGATTCTGTAGGTTCAGGCTCTCTCGCTGGTGAATTGATTTCTACACTACCTGAGACAAAGGGCAAGGGACTTGGACGGGGAAGTGTTATACGCTGATTGGTGTTGATCGGTTGGTAAGTAGAAGCTCTCTCAGAGGCCATCAACGGGGAGTGTGAATCCATGGAGGGGATATGCAATCGTGCCAAAAAGGTGACCAAATCTTCAGAGGGCTGATCTCGGGTGCTGGTTGACGGTAAATCCTGGCCAGAGATTCCTTGAAGTGCTTGCATGCGTCGATCAGCAAGCACGTGAGCATCACGAGTTGAGGGTAAGACCTCAACCCCACATTGGCGCTCTCCGTAAGCATCAATAAAGCTGCCAAGGTAGCATTCTCGGGCTTTACATTGACAAACAACACGATGGGATACGTTTGTTTTCTTTGAGGAAGGCATGGTTGAGTTGAGATACGTTGATATGAAAGAATCAAAGAGGAAACAGAAACACGATTGATTGTAAAACTGATTTTTTTTGTGGAGTTTATGGAATTTATAGCGATAAGGACAAAGTATAGAAGTGAAAGGTACAACAGCCACACAGGCATATATAAGATGAAAGATACACGAGGGGAAAAGCAAGACAATCAAGCTAGTGACATAAGTTTCAGAGTACATGTGTTAGTTTGTTTGAAAGATGAGACACGTGATATCAAGCTGTGTACCTACTCATCGACAAGTTTCACATACAATCATTGTGACTTGAGCAGATGAAATGTGATACAATATCAAGATTTTACAAATACCAGAAGTCTTGTTCTGGAGGCGTACGTTGGATATATCAATTGATCAGCATCTGAAACATGCTACTGTCTTGAAACACAAGAGCAGAAGAAGGAAAAGATGCCTTACCTGAAACTATAAGCAGATGACTGAGTAATGAAATCCGGCGACCAAACTAGAAGTCAAGGGTTCTTCGTGAATGAAGTGCATATAGCAATCAACTAGAACCTGATGTGTCATAGGAATTGAATGCAAGAAGATGTGCGGAGCATGGCACTGTAGACCCAATCGAAGATCCTCCATGTCTGTGCCTTCAACCGCATCAGGACGTATGGCATGAGGTTTTCGAATGGTTAGGGTTTGACCAGGGATGATTAAGCCCTTGTCGACATGCTGTTGATAGAGTAATAGTAATCCGTCACGTCTAGCGGCTGCGGGTATGATTACATTTGGAGCTTTGTGTCGGATTGCCTCAATCAGCATCTTGCGGGTTGTTTTACGCCCCAGAGGGTTAAAGTCGACATTTTTGGAATCATCGTCCGTGTCCATGGGGGCTGGAGCTCGTGGAGTTAAAAATGGCTGTATGCGTGGGAGGACGTCCTTCTTGAATGCTGCATTTAGGTCGGCTTTGAGATGAGTGACACGAGACTTGGTTGCAGGATCGAAGTGTAACAAGATACGATAAAACTGTACTTTGAGAATCTTTTTGAGCTTGGTTTCGTAATCTGGTTCAAGAAAAACCCGAAGATCTGAAGGTAGTGTTTGGACCAAAGACCATACTACGCTGTCTTGGGTGGATGTAAATGCTGCAGGGTGTGGTGGTAGTGGCTGTAATGGAGGCGGCCCAGGTGGTAGTAATGGTTTAATGGAGGATTGGGTGGCCGAGGAAGCTTGACCCGCTGGTGTTTGATATTTAGTCGGATCAGTCACGTTTGAAGGGCTGTTCGCAGTGGATGGTGAAGCCTGGCCACTATTTTTACGCTTGCTTTTAGTCATGATGGTTGATCAGACACTAAAGGAGGAAATTCCCAATTCTAATTAGCAGCCATAATGATATGTGTACAGATCGATTGAAATAAATTGAAAAGGGAATGGTATAAGATATGATGGAAATGGGCAAGGAATAGAGATTTAATATATGTGATACCCACATCCTACGCTAAGTTCTAACAGAGAAAAAGAAGGAGGTTGCCTCAAGGAAGGTTGATCGATGGAAGCTTCAGATGGTGGAAGTTAGAGATGAGGTTGAGGTGAGCGAAGGAAAAATGAAAAGCCCTGCGAGCCGTCTATATATGGATAGACATGAGTACAGATGTGTCGACCAAATAATGTAAGACTGTAGATGACTTACACTTGAGCTTGATCGTATCCAACGAGTCATAGGTCAGATCTAAAGGTTGCTTTCTGAAGCTACAGTGAAAAAAATGTGAAAGGGCCATTAGAAACAATTAATTATCGTATAAGGTGAAGGAAAACGAAGGAAGATTCTAATGATTACATACTTTGGTGGACCTCACTACGATTGTAAAATAAACAAGTCATGATCATTAGATCATAACAGTCCGAGTCCACGATCGAAGTTGATATGTAGCCATGGCCATAGACAACGGGTCGCAAGAGAGTTCCTGGATGGTTTGATTGCGACGAGATCAATACGATAGAAGTCAAACAAAGAAAGAGAGGGGAAACAAAAAAGTATATAAGGACTTTTTGAAAGATACATATGTAAATACATATGTACAGGACTTTTGTATGCGCGACACAGGAAACTCAGAATGGCTATGATTAGAATCCCATCGAGATCATAATCACAAAGTATCCAATTGAAAGATGAAAAAAAACCCTTTCACAAAATCAGATATGGCTACCTCTCAACTGATTGATAATTGAAATGCTTTGAAAAGGCTAGTTAGGGCAATAGCAGACATGTCAGATATAATGTAATTATCTTTGATGTTCTATGCGTGAATCATCCCAATCAGCACTACGAGAGGAAGATGAAATATATTGATGCGCTGGTTTATTCACCTTGGCATATTACAGAGTGAATTCCTTTGCTTCATTGCCTTCACATAACACATACCTAACACGTGGGTTACATATCTCACTACTTATCTAGACCACGTGGTAAAAATTAAATTTGGCGAAGTGTAGGTTGGTTGGCCTTCTTTCAATGTCAACGAGGCTTTGGTGAGCAAGGGGCGGCTCGTTTGGCATTGGTTGGCTTAGGTGGTGGTGATGGCAAGGTTGGAGGTCACGCTCACACCCGGTGCCACAAAGCCTCGTGGCCCCCTAAAGGGGCGCATGGCAAGGGCGAGGGCGCAGGCCACGCCCTGGCCCTCGCCCCGAGCCACATGTGGCCTTTGCAGGGCGCCCTCCGGGTGCCCCACATCCAATAACGAGTCTGATCAACAAAGAAGAGACTTTCATGAAGACGATTGATCGAAGTTGAACCTATCAATTGTTTTCATTCTGGAATGGTTGATAGGGAGCTTCTCATCCCTCATACACTTCTTTAACAGCTTCACATCTTCCAAGGACTGAACACCATTCTTGAACCTTTGCTATTCCAAAGTATGAAAAGATAGCATAACTTTTCTTTGACTTTTAATGAAATCATCTATTGTTCTCTAATTGTTCTACCTAAATTCATCACAGCTTGTATTTTTTTATTCTTTTAACAATCACTGGACCAAAAACATCATCTGTAACAATCAGAAATGAAGAAGTCTCATATCATTTCTATCTAGTTTCATCTTTCTTGAGAACATTCAACTCTCATGATTTTGAATGATGATGTGACCATAACAAACCTGACTGATTTCAAATTACAGGCTTATGAGACAAATGAGATGAAATGTTTGTATTAGGCTCTCAGTGAGCTGGAGTTCCTGGTTTAGCTTAAACTGAGGAATTTGATTCCAGACTTTTCATTTTCTTCTCAGTTGAAGAAAGACAGTTTTTTTGTACTGGACCAATAGGAAGCCCAACTTTATAAGCAAGCTGAATGTTTTTTCAGGTGACATAGTTTGCATTGCAGAGAAATCAGAACAAAATATCTTAAGCATTTGAAAAGACTCTTTTTGAGATAATTGAGGATATAAAAACGATGTATTGAAAAGGTATGTAAGTGAAGATTTGGCTCGTATTCCAGAGGCACTGATTGATTTGCTTCAAACTTGGAGAAAGACAAGAGATATGTATAAAAACTGTTAGTTGAGGATATTCATCCAACTTTTCAAGCACACTTGCTCCATGAGAGTATCAGCCTTCATTGAGCATCTGTAATTGTCCATTACAGGACCTGCATCCGAAAAGCAGCTTTCAGACGGAACACTGGTTGCTGGAATAGCGAGTATAGCTTGAGCAAGCTTGCTTAGGTGAGGGTACTCAAGGCAGTTGATTTGCCAGTAACCTAATGGGGTTTGAGTTTGAGGCTCGCGTGACCGAGTGAGATATGATGTGATTTCGTCTCAAAGGTGAAAAACAGGACGAGATGTTGAGGTTTTGCCAAACAGATCATCTGAGCTGAGATTTGGTTGATTAGCTTCAAATGACTCGATGGTGTCTGTGTAATTCCAAGACGAATACACTCGGTGTTGATGTGATACTCCAGAGTATCACGCGATACAATGGTGGGACAGATTCCCTCAAGGGATCGAGAACTGCAGCTATGAGATAGGTGGGATTCCTGATGGCATTGTTCCTGTAAAGGGTAAGTTTATTGTACATGGGCTTCAAAGCTGATCGGATACCAGGCATTACGTCTGAATCTGATGCGTTCATGGACTGCAACGATAATTGAAGATATGAGCAAGTGACAATAGACCAAGATTAGATGGAATCTGTTCTCGGTACCCACCATTTCAAGACATCTCATCATATTTTTGTAAGCTAAGGCTGCTAAGGATAATGTAGGGTATTTGGAAGCGGAAAGCTTCAATGTGATTTTTTCAAAAGGTTGAAGAAATTTAACCAGATTTTCGAGTATATCCCATTCAAGGTCACTGATTCGGAGGTCAACATATTGAGGGTCATTGTTGAGTTTGAAGTTGATAACATTTTTCAATTGAAGGACACGGGCACAGACATGACTGAGAGAGTTCCAACGAGTCAGGCATTCAGTTCAAAGTCCAAGATCTTTCTCAATTCCAGGTGTTTTTAATGCTATTTCTCGAATGTCCAACGCAAATTGATGACAATTTTTGTACTTATTTGAGAGTTCATTTATCTTTTGAAGGAGACATGCAGTCTTTGTCGAAATGATGTGGTCAACAGCGTCAGCAAACTCCTCCGGTACATTCATATGATTTGGCTTGAGACTGTTAGTGAAGTACTTGAGACATGCTCGCACTCCCAGATTGATTACGTGAGCTATACATCCATTGAGGTGTTCGGAGCGAGAGAACTGCGGAATAGTGCCTTCAAGGGAAGATGCCAAAGTGTTATTGTTGGAAGCATTGTTGGCAGTGATGCAGTAAAGTTTGGAGCGTAACAAAAATTGATCGAGGACACCTAGTAGATGTTTGGCTAGATTGTCACCACTGTGTGGACCTTTGATTTCAATCAGCGAAATGATAGCGTTCTTCAACTCGAATTTTGAATCAATCCAATGTGCTGTCACCCCCAAAATTTATTTGTGATTACGTGAGGTCCAGGAGTCGCAAGTGAGACTGATGTGATTGATAGATTGAAAGTGATTGATGAGACGTGCTTGATAAAGTTGAAATGATCCAAATATTGCATCTTTCAATGCAGTGGGAGTTATGAGAAGAGATTTGGATCTCGGGTTGAGAAGTGACAACAGATTTTTGAATGCATTTGAGTTGACAAACTGAAAGGTCAACTCGTCTTGAATGCACATCTTGACTAGTGCTTTCTTAAAGGATTCAGGTGACAAAGTGGCCTAATGTGATTCATCATAACTGAACATGTAAGCTGATTAAAACAATACCACAGAAAATTGATAATGATGATATCTTACCATGTCATCTGGATCCGCTTCTCCAAGCTTGTCCTTTGATGTCAATCTATGGATTTGATTGAGATGACGACTGAGAGATCTAGTGCTGCCGTTTGCATCTTGAGCTATTGAACTTCGACATAAATCATTTGATAACTTTTCACTGGGAAGCTGGCAGACAAACTTGACCTTTCTGTCAATGATATCAGGTTCAAAATATTCCCATACCCAGGAAGTGCGCTTCTTGATCAATTCTCGAGTCTCTTCTAAACGTCTTTGAAGTTCTGCATTTGTGTTTGGAGACCTTGTTCTTTGAAATGAGTGACTTGAAGATGTTGCACTCAGCCCTTGTGATTGAGGTGATAAGGGAGAGTGGTGGATGTGTCTTCTTGAGTCACTCAGATTACTAGCTCTAGATAATTGTGACATGTTTTCAGTGTGAGTTGATAGTGGTTTGTGTCCTGACGTGTCAAGCCTACTAATGGTATGATTAATCTATGGCCTCACTGTCCACTTGGGGCTTCAGCGTGACACCGTGGGAAAGCCCTGTCTAGCCAAGGCCTGACCATGGCAGGCCATGCCGGGTGCAGGCCATGGCCCTAGCCATGCCCTGAGCCCTGAAAAATGGGCCGGGTGTGAGCGTGAGTTGGAGGGGCTGGGGAAGAAGGCAATACTACCAGTGTGATTGGTCTATTGATTGCAGGATCTGCTAAGTGAGCTATAGGAATGATAGATAAAATCAAATTAAAGTGAAAATGATATTAAAGTGATAAAAACAAGAACATAGAGGATTATTGTAGAGAAATTCATACCTCCAGTCCCTGTGCATAGGTTCAATTGTGGTAGTTCACTGTTGTTACCATCAGCCTCATTGCCTTCATCATCTAAAGCCATCTCCTCCGCAGTGAGCTTGTTGGACTTTCTTTGTGTCTTCTTGGCGACTCGACTGCCTCGAACCATTGTGTCATCCGCATTCCGGCCATGCTCAAGCTGCTTCATGAGCTCATAATTAGGAAACCCTTTGTTTCTAAAGGATTTGTACTTTGGTGTGAAGAAATCTGAAGGCTACTTTGCTTGTGATGAGGGCTTTGAGAATCTCTTCATCAAGTTTTGCTATCTTATCAGGTGACTAAGGCATGAAAAATTGCTTTATACCAAAGTTGTGAACAATCTTATCATCTGGAACAACAGAGATATCTTTCATAGCAGCTGTGGAGACAGATGGTGGTAGAGCGGAAATACCATTTGCTGCATAATCCTTGGCAATCATCAACTGTTTGTATTTGGACTTTTGTGAGATTGAGATTGATCAACATTTGTGGATCATATGATCAGCCAGTTTATTTGGTTTTCCGTCCATTGTCTCCTGGCAGTGCTGACATTTTGCAAGGCGGTGGTGTTTGGAGCTGTTTTGATCAGCTGACATGTAGAACGCAGTCCATCGCTTCCCAAATGCCGAAGTTGGTGGAATCCAGTCGGTGCATCTTGATGATGTGTTGGTGTAAACTTTACAGTGTTCAAAGTTAGGATGGAATTGATTAACTTTGAAAGTCTTCCGAAGGCGTTAATTAGGGAAAAGTGAGGTGGTTTGTAGGAAGCTATCTTGCTTCACGTGGCCCATTAGCCTAGTTATATTGTTAGTTGGTCATTATCTCACATGTAATGTTATCAAATAGCTCTTAGTTATGTATGCTCATCCTGCGTGATGTTTTCTCTGTTGTTATGTTTCTCTTTCTTTTCTCATGTTACTGTCGTGTCTGACCATCCTGCGTGATGAACCATCTCTACATATTTGATATGTTTACATGCTTGATGTTTAACTCTCGTATCTCATCAGTGTTATTTTTCTACTACTTATAGTCTATGAGTCTACACTAAAGTTAGAACTTCATCTATTCGAAGTTCTTTCTTTCTGTGATCACAAACTAATCTGACGTTTGTAATCTGTGTATGACTCATAGGTACGTCTTTCACTTCTTCATTCTATTTTTCTATATTTCTCTTGATTATACTTGTTAGTAAATATTGCGAAATATTAAACATGATCTATTCGAAGTTCTTTCTTTCTGTGATCACAAACTAATCTGACGTTTGTAATCTGTGTATGACTCATATATATAACTAGGGTGCGCCACCCCAAATCCAGCCTCAGTGGGTGCTCTTTTCACGCCACGCCCACCACGTGAATAACAACACATCATTTTCATTGCTAAACAAAATGTTGATCTGTGCACAAAATTGGTTTTGTGGTGAGGGTCTGCAACTGTGGGTAAAGGGTAAGTTGTGTATTGAGTAACAAGCTGTACAGTCTGTACCGGTTTTGAGGTTTGGGGTTTTGAGTTTTGTGGGTCGGCACTTCGT
>NW_006768844.1:54005-92399 GCF_000204055.1 Melampsora larici-populina 98AG31 | reverse complement strand
AGCTTGTTAGTCACTACACAATGTACCCTTTACCCACAGTTACACGCCCTCACCACAACACCAATTTTGTGCACAGATCACCATTTTGTTCAGCAATGAGAATGATGTATTGTTATCCATTCCCACACGCACTTCTGATTATATACTCTTGATCACTGCCCACCTCTTACAAGCCTTGAGGCGTGATCCATCTATGTGTCTGGTTTGCAACACAGACCACCTTGTACCGCTTGAAATTAATGATGTGTCTTCATTTTTTGGGAGTTTGTTTTCTGATCAACTTTCTCTAAATACTTAGTTCAATTGATCATCTTTGCTTCATTTTCTAACAATGGCTCCAAGTATACCTAATCCCGATCTTGATTCTCCTCTATGTCGTTGTTGTGGTGAAGATTACCCAGGTAGAAATACGACTCGACTGATTTGTGACCCATGTCAATGGAATAAGCACAACCCAACCGGCATCAACAAAATGGTACCTTTTTGAGGTCCTCAACACTTGATTGTGTGGTTGATGCAAGAAAAATCCAGAGGCAGTTGCGTTTCTTAATCAAGCCTCTGGGCCAGATCTCAATCCAGCATCTTGTCTATCACCAGCTAAATCAATCATGTTGCCAAACAATCTCAGTTCTCAACACTGCTTTATCTCACCATCCAAGACATCTATCACCTCAAGTTATCAACCTTTGATCCATTCCAGATCTTCACTTCATTCAAGCTCTCACACATTGGCACCTCTTGCACTCAACACGGCTACACCCGCCTCAGCTCATTATGGAATGCAAGTTGAGAATAGTGTTCAAAGAGCAATTGCACAGGCTAATGAGCTTCAATCTTGCCAATGTCAACTGCAAATCATTCAAGTTATAGGTAAACCACGTTCGGTGGCAAAACTCGATTAAACTCTCAATCCCTACTATGATTTCAGGGTTTTTGCGTCCAAGCCATTTAATATCACTCTGACGTGTTCTACCTATATTACTTACTCATCATTACCCTCAGATCACACATATTTTTTCCTCCCAACCACGACGGCTCTCGAGTCAATAGTCAAGGCCATCACTGTCATCAACATTTCTTCTAACAGTCCATCAAATAATCCAACCCTCAGCCTGGCAATTCATCAAATCATCCAATCCTCAGTCTGACAATAGCTTCAAGAAGATCATCTTAAAGTAATGCTTGGCTTGACTGATATAGAAAACAATTCACACAAGGTGTAGCAAGTTTAGAACACGTTGTTTGTGTACATCAAGCTATTATCATTACACCTGATACAAGACAAGCCTGTAAAGTTGTTATAAGGAGCCTTCATATAATAACCTTCAGTCATATGTGTTTGTTTCCTCTATATGATTCTCATGAGTTGATTTGAGGAAATCATGTCTCCTTGAAGGACAGGGCAAAGGAGTGACCGGACTATCAAGCGCATCACAGTAAAAGCCAAGATAGAGTGTATCAGTGTTTGAGTTCGACTGCCGTTTGGATTCTGGAATCAAATGGATGTTTTGATTTCGATTTTGAACAGCTCAAACTACACTTCAATCATGTCCTATACTATTTCAGAACTCTTTGTCCCCTCTCTCGCTTTGCTTATCTCGCTTGACATCCTATGGTCTTACTTTGTCTCTCCACCTCCCCAAAATTTCCAACACTCAATGGAAACTTCAAGCCCAGCAATCAGTCTGCTGACCTTCCGGACTCAGGTCAAGACTTTGTCAGGGAATTGTAGGTTTGAACCTCTTCTTGATAAAGTGTAGTGTAATACTTTTGACCAAAACCTTCCCTGTGCAATTTTGTTAGAAGAAAGTCGTCAGCTTCCATGGTTCCCAGGCTGGCACAGCCCAAGATTACACCAGCAGATCTTATGTATCTTTAAACTTTCAAGTCGCAATGTGCAAGATCTTAGATAAAGAGCTAATGGGCAACGGGGCAAAGGGGTACAAAGAATTGGAGAGTCTGTAATGCAAGACAATGACAAGTCTGTATGTCAGAAGGTCAGCCAGTTCACAATTTCCCCACTTCTACTAATTTAAAAGAACATTTGAATCAATTTGTGGTTATTGCTCAATCTAATAGTTGTCAAGGTCGTGATGGTTACTCGAGATTGTGTGTTTTCCCTTTTTGACATTCCTTTCATGCTGATTCTTTGATTAAAGAAGTTCAGCTATTTCACCAATCAAGAAGGATGTTTACTTGACCAGCTAAAGTAATTCAATCAGATTCTCAAGAGCAAATCCAAAAGTCACAACAAATTCAGAAGTATTTAATTTATCATCATATAGTTAAAGATTAGCAATATCAAGTGCAGAAGGATTCAATCAAGTTCACAAAGAATTGTCCAATGATTTGATCGAGATCACGAAGAATTGTACAACGATTCAATCCAGTTCACAAAGAATTATTGAAGATCAATCTCAAGACTTGAACTGGAGCTACTGACAATCAAAGCTTCATTTTGATCTGTAGTTCACCGTTACTCGGTTACCTTTCTTGAGGCAATTCACTTGAATTGTCATCTATAAACTTTTCTGATTGATCGAATAGGCAATGATGGCAATCAAATCAATTAAGACTTACAATGGACTCTTACCTATTTTAATTTCGTAAGGATTATTCATTTTTCTAGATCAGATTGAATTGAAAATTGATTCAGATCTTTTCGTATAGACCAATGGATGGGTGTACTATAAGTGTATAGTTTTTTCCGCTGGATTAGATCAGGATATCACCCAAATACAAGAAGAGTACATGGCCGTGGAACTTATGATCATTAAAGCAAAGCTGAATTGGCTTTGATTTTTTTTCATCATGGTTGTATTTTTCATTCTGAAACCAAGTCTAAGCAAATCAAGCCAACACCATTCATATAAATAGGAAGTAATTGCAAATGAGGTGTCCATTGAACTATGAGCTGACTCACAGCATGTGAACCCATTGAAGTTCCAGAGCACATCCTATAATTCACAGTGATTAATTAGAAAATTGAAGTTGAGTATTGTTCAAGTTGCCTTCATAAGTATATCAAGGAAACAAAAGGGAAAGGATTTATTAATGGGAATTCTTAGAAGTCTTGATTGAAGACTGAAGCAGAGATGATGTAGCAGTAGAGCATACCAGGGAAGTAGGTTTAGAGGTTAGAGCATCAACATATGATGTTTGAGATCCTTGTTACTCAACACCTATGGGGATAGGTGCCTTCAATTTGACTGTATCAATCCAAACTTTATCACAATGAAAGTAAATTCACTTTTTTCTTAGGTAACTTCTTCTTCTATTTTTAAGAGAAAATATAAAGCTTCATATTGAAGTCTCATTCATTTTGGGATGCAAGTCCTGATTCATTGATAAAATGCATGTAGCTTAGTACTGTAAGTCATACCAGGGTACATAAGCTCAGGCAGGACTGTCTCTCACATGGGTAATACATCATTTCTGGTGTTCTGTCAAAAGTTGTGTTGAGTGTGTAGATCTATCTACACTCCACAATTGTTGATATTTGTGGTAGTGAATATTGGTCAGTGAGGTTTTGTGGCTTCCAAAGTCACTCATTGATATTGACATATATTAAGCTAGACAGTCCAACAGCCAAATGAAATCAATCATTGAACTCAATCTTTGCTGATTCATTTAAATTGAGTCAAAGCAATCTTTTGAACAGACATTATAAGATCAATCATGATGGGTCTTGCACTACATAGAAGAGAACAGATGCCATCCACATAATTGGAAATTTTGGAAGCGGCGCCCACCGCTGATGTGCTAGTTTCTAATTATCGAAAGGGAGCTGTTCCATACCCATCCAATCCTGAAGCCAGAGGATCTGCAAGATCAAAGATGAAGAGAGGATCGGAATCAAAGCAACAAAAAACCACTGGATTTATAAAGATCAACCTTGCTTATATTCTTAATTCTGAACTTGTTGAAACTGAATTAATTGGTTCAAGCTTTGATTATGATCTCTCAAAGACACATTGGATGCTTGATTTGACTACCGAGGTCTGTGATTACTTTAGAGATCATCCAACTTTTCCCTCACCTCAACAAGTATTTGAGCTTGAACTTCATAGCCTACCACCTTATTATAAAGACTGGTACTACCTAGGCGGATTAGGCAGGGGTAACTGTTTACCTAAACGGATTACCAAAAATTACCTTTGTTGCAGGTTGACTTCTGGACGTGCTTGCGAGAAGTTTGTGTTAATTTATGATGCAAATCAATATTTGACATCAACAGGCAAGAGAAATGTTGCAGATGAGGTCCTGGACTTGCCACGTCAGTCTTCTGCTTGTCCACAAAGCATGTCACTACGATCACATTCTATGAAAAGTGAGTTCTTCAACTTCAATCTCCAAAGCCTATCTTGATCATTCCCATCTGATTTTACTTGTATAGGAAAATCTGTTCATAAGTCTTCAGCTGCTATTTCTTCGGATTCAGAATCCTCAGTAGTTCTGCAAGAATCAAACAACTCCAACTCAATTGATGATCTTGGTGAGCGAGGTCTTTTTAAAATTTTCTTTTAGTGAATTCTCTAACTGCATGTCTTGGTTTTGATTTGAAGACTATACACCTCGTCCAAAAAGAGCCTTGAATGTAAAACGTCCTAAATCTAACATGCAATCTATCGAGACTCAGACATCACCTCCGACTGTACTATCAAAAGCAACTCAGACCTTCAGCCAAGTCATTGATGATTGTGTTGATATTTTGTGTCCTAAACCACTTCATCAAGTTATGAACAAGCTTATTGATGATTCTCTTGAGTAACACTTTGAACCCAAGTACCTCTAAAACACACAGTTGAATTGACTTTGATCATCAAAATCTAGCGGGTGGTAAAGTTGGATTTTCCGACTTAGGAATCATGCGATTGCTCGGCAGAGGAACTCTTCCTATTTTCACAAAGGCTCGGAACCGTTTAAGTCCTAGCTGGAAATCGGGTTCAATGCTTACAATCATTACAAAGGATTTGGACTCAAATAATATAAATCTGCATGCAATTGAGCAGCTTACCTTTGAAAAATCAGAGGTAGTTTATTCCGTTGATCGTTCTGCTTTCATTGGGTCCGGGGCTTTCATGAATTGCTATGAAGCAAAGGTCTTGATTGATGGCCGAGCTCAAGAGATGGTTGCCAAGCAGGAATTGGATGCAAATATGACTCTTGAAAGCTATCAAGCTTTGGCTCAGCGCTATCTTGAAGCAGAAAGAAGCATCAATATGTTCAAGATGGCAATTGAGGCCAACTTGGGCAATATTCCATATGATGTACGCAATCATTGTGATTAAATATGAGTGAGTTTTTTTTTGTGGAACTTTCTGAATATATTGCTTAGATTGATCTCTTTTGTTAAGCTTGTCAAGAATTTCATTGTACATCAAGGACACACAGATGATCCTGGTCCAAAGGAGATTTATTTATTTGAGGAGAAGATCAAAGGGAAATTTGTCAAATTCTTTGGTAATCTATTCTTTTCAATCGATGAGGAAAAGGAAAACAAGACCATCTATCAAATTATGCACACGCTATCACATAAAACATATCATGACAATCATGGTAGATGGATGATTGCAGACCTTCAAGGAAATGAAGAAGGTCTTCTCACAGACATTGCGATCATTGATGAAGAGTATGTGTTCTTTGACATCATGCATTTCTTGTGTGCTATCCTCTAACTTGACCTGTGACAGATATCCGTGGACTATGGGAAACACCGACCGGCTTGGCCTGATTGGATTTTGTCTCACGGCTAAATGTAACTTTTTGTGTAAAAAACTTGGCCTCCCAGATCCTCGAAGTGCTAGATACCCTAAGGTTGTGAATGGCATGGTGGTAGCAGGTACGGGGAGTGAGTTCCCTGTGCTTGACTCTGATGCTGAGCGCTTGTGGGAATTGCTGTGTGGTGCCCGTACCCTTTCTACATAAACTCCTACTTGGAATTGTTTTTATCATTTTTCACCCAAAGAATTCACCATCAAGTTTGATCCAATTCTTGTTTCTTTAATTTCAAAAAATCACTAAGATCTTGATCTACCCAAACTCAAACAAAAAATTACAATCAATATTAGATCTTTCTTTCCTAAATTTGAATTTTAAATTTACTCTCTTATATCATAAAATAAACCCAATGTCACTTGCTTCAATCAATAAAAAACTGAGAATTGTGACCTTATTGATAGAACAGATATATACAAATAAAATTCCATCAGGAAGTCCCAAATTTCAAACTTGATCTTCTGCATCACCAGCAACTCTGAATCTTTCATCTCTGTTGTACTCCTCATATTCTCCATCAGAATTCAAAACTCCTTCAGGAAATTCATCTAAATCTACATTCATATACTTAATTATTTCCAGAACTGCTGTAAATACTGCCCATACATTGTTTAGAGTGATCTTGGATTCAATAAAACCTAGCTTTTGAATTATGTTTGAGACTGTGGAAGCAAATATGGGGGGAGTTATTTGAAATAATGTTTCTTCATCAGGGTAATAATGTGCTATCATATTTTGTACAAATTCTTTAGGAACCTGTAGCCTGCCTTCAGTCCCATCATACTGTTCAGGGGCGTAATGACAGACTTCAGGTGAAACACCTGTGGGAACAAGAGAATGCTTTTGTTTGGCGATACGGTTGAAGTTACGTTCCAGAATGAAGGAGTCTAATATTCTTTGAACAAGCCTTACAAATAAGTGTAAGAACAAAGCCCTATAGAAGCAATAAAAATTATAATAAAAATCATGGGTTAAGTGGAAATATTTAGATGAGAATTTTACGTACTTCTGGATAGCTTGTTTAGGGTCATATATCCCTTCAAACATTGCATTTATAATAAAGTCACGAATTGTTATGTTTTTTTGTATCATCAATTGTCCCCATAGCTGTTCAATTCTTTGATTGTGCTGAGATGTTGTGAATCGGTGTCTTCCTTTGGCTTCATCCCAATCTAACCCGCCAATGATATGAAGAAAAGTGATTTGGAAAGTTGCAATGTCACCGGTTTCTGATCCTTTGTCAGTAGTCACCTTTTGAGGGCAAACTCCCATATCTTCAACTGTTTGTAAGAATTGAACGCCGATTCTTCGAGGATCATTATTGTTTGTTGCCACATGAAGTTTCAAAACCTTTTGACTCCATGAATCAATAGCACCGTAGATACATATGCCAAAAGGCTTCAACTTGTCGTGACCATCCATAGACCAGACAGAATTAGGACCAGGAACATCATACAAACAGCGGTGTAGTTTACGGCGGTGTCTTTCTTCAAGGCCCTCTGGATATAGTTCTTTCATCATAGAATAAACTGTGTTACAATTAATCTTAAGACCATGGTCTATTGCAAACCCTTTCTGCATTGATCTGATACCAGCTGTTGCATGGGATCCTTCTACCTCTAATGACATTTGATCTTTAACTTCTTGCATAGATGTCAACCCTAATCCAATATCATCTTTTCGCCAGTTCAACCCCATCTCTTGACATAGTGTTTTGAGTTTGTTGCTGGTGAATTCAGGTATCTTACAAACACGTTGAATGTAACTGACTACTTCTTTTTTTTGTAGGCCGCGGGTATGACCACAGTGCCCATGGAGAGAGCCCCCGACGTCAGGGGCTCCAACAAGTACAAAGGCTTGCCTTTGTACTCTTGAAGGCCCCCGACGTCTAGGGCGCCCTTCATGGGCACTGTGGACAGAGTTTGACTTGGCCAATGATTTCTGACTTTTTTTCATCTGTGTAATGTACATGTTGGTAGGTATGCAAATCCAGCTTGCTCAAGCAATACTTTAGCTGCCTTGGGGTTAAGTCGATGTTGTGCTTGTTTTTCAAAAGTTGAAGTAAGTCCGGTGATGAGGTTTTGGTTTCACATGCTTCTTGGAGTATTGTGTCAATGTCAAAAACTTGGTCTACTAGTTCGGCTTGATCACAGTTGGGTAGAGCAGGTGCAAGATGATGATTTAAGCTATTCATTGCGTAAGAACTAGGAATACAGCAATTGATGCTTGAATTTGAGGGAGATGAAGAGGAACATGAAAGGGACTTGTCACCGCTTGGGGAAAACAAGAGGATACTGGGAAACAAAAGATGTGAAACATGCTCCGTGTTCCATGTCTCAATGTAATGTGTTCCATGTCTCAATGTAATTAAGTTCATCAATACATCACTGCGTCTCAAAAAGAGTTACCTTACATGATTGGTGGGGTAAAAGAGTAATACACTAGTGAAGTTTCTGGGTTGCTTCAAATCATTGGGGAGGCTTAAAACATTCATTCAGTATCAGGCCAGTGATCAGGTCTCCTGGATCCTCTACTATAAATAATTTCCTAGGCGTACAGAAGTACTAAAGGAAAAAATTCCAGTATTGAAGAATCCATGCAGCTATGAGTAATTTCCTAGGCGTACAGAAGTACTAAAGGAAAAATCACGGCTGCAAAGATGGTCATCAAAAATCCACACTACTATGAAGAATTTGCTAGGCGTACAGAAGTACTAAAGGAAAAGATTCAAGTATTGAAGAATCCATGCAGCTACGAGTAATTTCCTAGGCCTACGGAAGTACTAAAGGAAAAAATTGAGGCTGCAAAGATTGCTGTCAGAAATCCATGCTGTTATGAATAATTTCCTAGGCGTACAGAAGTACTAAAGGAAAAGATTCAATGGCAGCAAAGATGTGCAGTGTAGCTTGCTACAAGTATGGCTGGCTAAGCAAAATTAAAGTGGTTAGTTGCACAAAAACAAAATAATTAGACTTGTTAATTTATTTGAAGGTAGATAAGCAAAGCTTACCTCAAAATCTTTGAAGATTCAGGTGATAAGAGTTAAGTTTATGAGATATAAAATGTTCATTGAAATGTGAGTTTGGAGAATGGTAGATAATAATTGTTTTTGATGTGTTAAAAAGTTAAATGAAATTGACGCAAAATGGATCAGTAATGTATGGTTTGAAGCGAATTCAATAAGTATCAAGAGGGGATTTGCTGGAAAAATTTACATGCATGTGACGAGGTGAACAAACAGCTAGAAGTGCTTAATGAAGGAAGACTTATATAGCAAAAGTGCAGAGGACTGATCCGTAGAAAAACAATCCAGTACATTCTCAATTTCCACATGATCATCTTTTGGTAAAGTAGCACAGGGTGCTTTGACCAGATTGGCAGGGTCTTTGCTTTTGAGCATTTGACTGATGCATCAGGTAATCTCAACCCGGCTGTATAAACAGTTTGATCAAACTGGCTTTTAGAAATGCCCTGCGATCAAGGCAAAAGCACGCTTAGTTAAAAAAATGCCACGGTGTGTAGCTCAAATAACGTCTTTGTTTCAAAAGAGGGGTTTTGACTTGATTGGCGTGATCCTATCTTTTGAGAGTTTGACTGATTCATCGTATTCCAAAGAAACAGTCGCTTTTTGAATCGAAATCAAACATATATGGAACTAGGAGTACCGACCTGTAAAATCTGTACAGGCTGTACCGGGTTTGAGGTTTGGGGTTTTGGGTTTGTCCTCCACCCTCCTCTCTGGTCCATCGTACCTCTCTGGTCCATCATACAGATTGAGCTTGAAGTGGTTTGTTTTCAAATGTTTTATTACACTTTATCCTATTCAAATTCAACTTCATTCACATTCAACTTCATTCTCATTTAGGCAATACAAAGTAAAAACTCCCAGTTTTCTCTACTTTGAATCCCCAATCAGACAATTTTTCACCTTGCTTGCCCACTTCACATCAACTTCGATCTCAACTTCACTTTGGTCTCTCCTTGTCAGGTCACACTCCTCACTACACACTCCTAATTCAGATCGATATGGTCATAACTTTTCATCATCAACCAAGGACAAGCTTCTGAGAATCTGAAGTAGATTTAGCTCAACCTCATTCATACCCAAGGAATACACTCAGTTCTTCTTTTCAATCTTTTTTTTATTGAAACATCCTTTCAAAGTCTCATTTCATGCATTCAAAAAAGAAACAAATAGTAAACTTTCTACAAAATCCAAATTGATGTCCATCTGAAGTTCTTGTGAAAAAACATATGAACTATTCACCTCTTTACAAAACTCTTTAGAAACTATTTCTCATTTACAGATCATTGGATCTGTATGATGTGTAGGAAGTTGATTAATATGGTCTATTGCTTCTTGACTATCGATGGTGAGAATTGATAGAGTTGATGAAAGCCATTCAGTTTGACAATGTTCTGGTTTTGATAATGAGAATTTTGTCCAAAACAGTGGATTTGAGGTAACGGATCAAGATCAATTAACAGTATCTGAAATTGATTGATAAGGGTCACATTGGAGTTGAGTTGACAGAAAATCGGTCTCTGAATCTGAGTTTGTGCTCAGATGCAATTGATGGACAAGGTCACTGCAAACATTATTCAACTTCCCCAAGTGGGCAGGAAAAAGTGACTGGGAGTATGATTTGTCATCAAATGATCTATCACTCCACACCTGAGCCATAACACCCACACTACATATGTGTAGCAGGCTCAGTGAATATGTGGTTATCATGTACATACAGTTCTGCTCAGTTATCTGCTCATCAGGATAAGTTATTCATATGTAATACATGCTGTAACTTTTTTGAGATCAAAAAAAGCATTCCAAAGATTGACTACATACACTGACTCAATGTTTTGGTGTAATCTCATCAACTCAACTGCATGTAACACCCTTTCTGTTACTAAGAAATAGCTTCAACAATATTGCCTGAGCACCTACAGAATTATATGTAGTGAATTTTGGGCACAATTTTTTCAAAGTCAAAAAAGTTACATGTGGTATAACATGTGATTTATTTCTGCTGGTGGGCAAAAAACTGAGCAGACATGTATGTACATGATAGCCAACTATTGACTTAGCTTGCTGCACATATGTAGTGTGGGTGAAATGGCTCACGTGTGCAGTATTAGATTCTTTTATGACAAACTGTACTATTAATCATTTTCCTCTTACAATTTGGGGAAGTTGAATGATGTTTACAGTGGGTTGCTTTTGACCGAGTTGCATGCAGCTGGGTATAGTTGTGAGTGAAGGGCCTGAATAGGATTGGTTGATGTGTTAGGATGGGTTGATGTGGGTTGTGGGGCTGGGGCAAAGTTGTGAGGACATGGAGCCCAAAATCTGGGGCTCTTGGTTTTTTCCCAGTTTCCCAGTTTTTACTTTGTATCCCGTAATTCAACTTCATTCTCATTCAACTTCATCCTCATTCAACTTCAACTTCATCCTCATTCAACTTCATTCTTGATCATCTTCCATTTCATCAATGCCAAACAACATTGCCAATGGTGACATTTCAACTAATTCATTGAGTCCAGAAGTTATGGAAACTGAGAAAGATTCAATCACAAACCTTGCAAGATCCTTACCAGACAATGGATAGACTGGATTTCAGAAGCTATTCGGAGGGTCGATTGGAGCAACGAGGAGTCACTCTAGTGAATATCACCATCTTGAGGATTCAAATCAATTCACGATCCTTCATCTTTGCTCCAATCAACCATCTGAATAGCTTCTGAAATCCAGTCTATTCCATTGTCTGGTAAGGCTCTTGCAAGGTTTGTGATTGAATCTTTCTCAGTTTCCATAACTTCTGGACTCAATGAATTGGTTGAAATGTCACCATTGGCAATGTTGTTTGGCATTGATGAAATGGAAGATGATTGAGAATGAAGTGGAATGTGAATGAAGTTGAAGGTGAATAAAGTGGAATGTGAATCAGATAAAGTGTAATAAAACCTTTGAAAACAAACCACTTCAAGCTCAATCCGTGTTTCTTCATCAACTCCCTCTACATATCCTCAACTCCTTCTCATTCAATTATTTATCCCCAACCTAATTGACATCAAAGCAAACCATCAAATCCTGAATTTATCAAGTTTATCAAATCTTACAAAGCTAGTCACAAACATAGCAAACCCTCAAGTTGACTTTTGACTCCAATTTCAAATCAAATCATCAACCATTCACGCACATTCTCTCACTTTTAGGATAAAGATTCTCTTTTACGAAAAATGGAATATAAAATTCACTGGGTCAAAAACAAATACATCACAAATACATCAAATTTTGACATTTATTTATCTTGTTTCTTTTGCCTTTTTATAGAACAGGAATCAAGATCTTACTACTTGGAGCTGGTGAATCTGGAAAGTCAACACTTGTCAAGGTATGTTTTTACCTGTCTTGATCTGATTTTCACGTTCTCCTACTTTTTTGAATATACTCGTAACAATTGCAAAGGCTCATGATGATTTTAACTTTGCTCACTCCCTTTGTATCACGGCGTAGCAAACGAAATGTCTTCGGGATAGACTTACACAGTTCAAGAACGGGAATCGTATCGAGAAATTATCTTTGCAAATACCATCACTTCTATTGTCCTTGACGTCTTACCTACATTTCAAGGTATCGAAATACCTGCTGAAGTAGGTGATGCCGAGAGGATTGATCTACTGCTTGCGCTCCCACTCACATGATACCAATAGGCTCGATCCAGAAGTTACCAGTGCTATCTATCATCTATGGTCTCGAAACGGTCTTAAACAGGCGGTTTCACTCAGTCATCTCTATCAGCTGAACGACCCTGTACCCTAGTCAGTCTCCGAATTGATTGAAAGCTATGAAACTTGAGAAAGCATCTAAAGAAGAAAAGAAGAAAGAAAAAGACTTACGTAGGCTTGAGAAGGAAGAACGGAAGACAGCAAAAGAGGATCGCAAGGATCGAAAGAGAGGATACGAAGATGATCGATATGATGATAGGGATGGTTATCATTCTAAAGGATATCATTCAAGAGAACCTCTTGATGTCCGTCATCGTCGTTCGTCACCTGATCAACAAGATCATAGACGAAGATCTCCGTCTTTTGATCATCATCACCGACGCCCTTTATCTCCCGAACACTCCCACCGACGTTCTGCATCTCTACCAAATCGTGAAAGGCATCAAAACAGAAATTCTGAGAGTCGATCTCCACAACGAAGAAGACTAGTTCCTCATTCAACCCAACCTATCTCACCACCAAGGCGAGATTACCCGAACAAACCCCATTCCAGTAGATCTTTTTCACCTAAACCTTCAGCACAAAGACCCCAATCTTAAACAATACCAAACCGACCAACACCTTCAACCAATTCCAAACTCTCTGAAGCCAAAGCATCCAAACTAGCAGCAATGCAAGCCAATGATCAAAGTTTGAATCAATCAAGATCACAAAGATTAAAAGAGTTAGAAAAAGAAGATTTAGAGAGATTGAAAGTTGAAGAAATTGAAAGAGAAAAGAATCAAATCAAATCAGGTGGGATTGGGGATGGGTCTAGAGCTAAATTTGTTAGAGATCAAGAAAAGAAAGTGTTTTTTGGTCAAATGGATTTGGGTGAACGTGTTAAAAGGAGTGGTGGGGTTGGAATGATGAAAGATGTGGAATGATCTTGTAAAGTGTTTTTGCTTTGTACTTTATTTTACTATGTTTAGGCGACTATGTCATGAAGGTTAAGGAAGGGTAAGTGTTGTGTTGATCACTTGTACAAGTAGATCTTGTGGAGGTTGTTGTAATTATACATGCTTTAACTGTGGGTTTTTTTTTTTTTTCAAGTGCTTTTGATTTTACATATCGCACTAACTAAACTGACTAGGTGTGATGTAGAACCACTACAACTTCTTATGTTTTTTTTTCTTACAACGGACTACTGAGCCTTTATAAAAAAATCAATGTGAAAAGATGCGCGCCCAAAAACTTTGAACAGAGAAGAAGAAAGGAATCATAGAAAAGATATACAGTCAATCCAGATTAGCTTGTCCAATCAAAAATTTCAAAACTTTTTTTAAAGTGATACAGGTGATTTTATAACGCATAAATATGCGCATATGAGATAACGAGTTTGATCCACCCTGACCAACCAGACCATTCCACTGTTTGAATGATCCAACCTGTCCTCACCGCCATTTCCTTATCCTCACATCCATCGGTCCAGCTTGATCACACTCGATCCATTCTCTTAGATCTGGACACTTGCTGTAAGTTTTGAACGTGTCCTCTTGGTTTTGAATTTAATCTCACAGTTTCTCTTTTGATCTTGTTTTGATCGTCTCAGCTTCGATCCAAACTTTTACACCTTCAATCCAACCTTCTCGTCTTCGATACCGGTCTCTTTGCTCTGATTTGCTTGTGTAACTCATTTTGTGTTGATATTCAGGTTGATTCAAGAGTACATGACACCCTCACAGAGATCCACCAATGCATTTAGACATGTACTGTTGTATCTCTCCTCCCGATCATGATGAACTGCAATATGTTTCCTTTACCGCCTGCTCTGAATTCATCTCTTGTACATAGTCGTTAAGGAGATATCTGAATGTAAGCGGAATTGAGCAATAGAATCTAAAAAGATAAACCCGTTATCGTAATTGCATCCTTCCTTGCTTTCAAACTTCACTATGCAGTTTATGTCTTTTGCCACTTGGTATGGAACTCTTCGAGCTTTGCCCACACAAGACTTGGCTTTCCAGCTGTTGGGGCACCTCTCATCTGTGAATGCCATCATAGCACATGATCTCCTTTCTACGTCCGATGGTATTGGTGCATCTGGAAAGTGAAGATACCACTGACAGAGTCTATATTTCAAATATTCTATTACAGAGGAAAGGAGGACTGAAAAAGTTGAAGCAGAAAAACATTGACAGGGTGGATTCAAAGACAAGGACAAAAAGTACAAATGCAAGGAACGAGTCAATCAAGAAACACAGAGCTTGAAGGTTGGATTCAAAGCTGACAAGTTGAATCTGATGCCCAAAGGAAGGATTCAACAACGATTCAAGGAGATTGTCTCAGAATCAAAGCCTAGATGTCAAAGTAAAGAGATCGATTGAAGATAAGAGGGTTAAATCGAGGTTTAGATCGAAGCTGAGTCGATTAAAACAAGATCAAAAGAGAAACTGTGAGATTAAATTCAAAACCAAGAGGACACGTTCAAAACTTACAGCAAGTGTCCAGATCTAAGAGAATGGATCGAGTGTGATCAAGCTGGACCAATGGATGTGAGGATAAGGAAATGGCGGTGAGGACAGGTTGGATCATTCAAACAGTGGAATGGTCTGGTTGGTCAGGGTGGATCAAACTCGTTATCTCATATACGCATATTTATGCTTATAAAATCACCTGTATCACTTTAAAAAAAGTTTTGAAATTTTTGATTGGACAAGCTAATCTGGATTGACTGTAAGATGAAATATAGCATAATGTTGTAGAAATGTTGATTCTAATTTTCTAAGTACGTTTTCATATGTGTGAATCTCCCAGTTGCCTGAATAAATTGTGCTAGGTAAGGGAACACCTTTGGAGTGTCCAAGAGCGTTGAAGCAGAGTTTGTATTGACTTTTATTTCTTCTTTTTTCAACTGTTTTCTGAACTCTTGTCGTTGTTTATTGTATTTCCTACAATATATCAGGAAATGGGCTGGTGTTTCTATTGCTGAGCAGCTTTCACATTTGTTTGTCTCTTCTACTCCTATCCTATGGAGAAATTTTCTTTTTAACTGTGGTGCATGACATGTTTACTTGGATGACTGCAGAGGGATGTGTGACAAAATAGTAGCTGCCTATTCAAGTAAACCAAGAACAAGCAAAATTTCAAAGTTCAATCATGTTACATGAATAACTGTACCACATGTACCTGAGAAAGCAGCACAGACTCAAGTATTTGGATACTTTTTTGGGTGTATAATTAGGGGATACAAAGTTAAATCTGGAATTTTTTTCCCAGTTTCCCAGTTTCCAAAATACAGCCAAAAACGGAACCTGGGAAACCGGGAGAGCGTGGGAAAGTACCAAACACAGCCAAAAACAAAAACTGGGAAACTGGGAAAAAAATCCCAGTTTTAACTTTGTATCCCCTAAATCCCTTCACACAATCATGTCCAACACCCAAATGGGGATAGATTGTAAGAGCATCTCCAACGGTCCTGAATTGAAAAAAGGTGTTCTCATAATGTACAGTTGGCTGTATTCACCCTGAATAATTGGGTCACCTCCAACGCGCACATGCAGCAAGGCATTTGAATGTCGTACCCCTGCCAAAAACGCTATAAATGCACACACTGAGCCAAATGATCCTTGTTATTTTTGGATCCACAAGCTATGATTGCTTGGTGATATGGACACATGTGGTATTATTGTGTCCAATATGACACAAATACTGTGTCCTGGATATTTGCCAATGACCCTCAAGGCATAGAGGTCTTGACATGTGAGACCTGTTATCCCTCTAAACAAATTTCACACGTGTGGCCAGTTGTGAGAAAGCTGGCAACCGACGGATGGTCATTTTTTGACCACACCTTGTAAACGTAAAATACATATTACGTTTGTTACGTTTACAAGGTACTGTTGGGGATGCTCTAAGGCAACCAAATCTATCTATATCTACATCTATCTCCAACAAGGATACAACAGAAAATATAAAGAATTTTATGGAAGAATATTGCAGCAGGCTCTTTCTAGATTCTATTTCAAATTTTGAATCTCTACCTCAAGCTCAACAGATGAGCCTTCAATCAAATTCCAATAAAATTTGGATAACCATTATTGGCCCAAATCAGTGGTAAGTAAGGTTCATGGGAAATCATTTGAGTTATACAAGGGTTTTATTGAAACTTCAGAATCTCTCTTATCTCCAGGGGTCAAGGATATTGATGCCAATTGAAAGGGTCAAGAACCTAAAATGGAAACAAGAATGCTTGAAAAGGTCACAAGCTCATCATTCCTTCACAATAGATCCAAGATGCCAAACCAATCAGCCCAAAGAATAGTGTTCAAGAACCCTTTTGACAATGAGTATGATGGTGACAAGCACATGTCAGGGATGAAAAAAGAAATAGGGGAATGTGGCTATATGGAATCAAGCAAGGTTGTTGGGGCAATCCATCAGATAAACAAGATCAGGTTAGATATCTGTGAGAATGTAATAGAGATGTCAGGTCTGATTGGAACATCACCAACTTTGATCTCATTTATCAGCAACATTGACCATCAACCAATGGAAAAATTATCATGCTCAGCAAGATAATATGGATTGCCAAGATATCAATTGAGAGTATGGAAAATCATAGTGAGAGGTTGATTCTACAGGACATGATTTAAGGTTTGGTGGGAAATCTTGGGTCTCTGAAGGATTTGGATACTATAGTAGGGCTTGGATATATCATCAACCATTTTGATTTTTTTCCTGATAGTGTAAGTCAGTTCCATCCTTTGTGGATTTTTACATAAGGAAAGCCCTTCAAAATACTCTAACAAAGAGATATCAAAAGCAAAAGCCATCTATTTCTTCAGGCATTGTCTCAAGTCAAGATATATTCAAAGAGCAGATATTGGTAAAAAAGATACCAGGAAACTCTGCCCAAAGACTATATTCCACAGTTAGGGCAGAGTTCTAGAGTGTATGTTGGTCTGCAAGGTCTGCATGAACATCTTCACAATATGAGTAGGATGACTCAGTACAACTCAAAAACAGAATCATCTTTGAATTATATGAGATGTGATTTGAAATAAATTTTAGAATTTCATCGCAGGGAAACCTCGATTGAAAGATTAGTGAAAAGCCAGAAAGAAGAAGTATACTATCAGATCCAACAATAAATGCAGTCAGGGCACATGACAATCCAACAAACTCCCTTGAAGAACAAAGGCCAAAAATCTCTTGTAGGATACCAAGAACAGGGAATCCAGAATATGATAGTTGTGGTACATCTAACTTTTTAGTCAACAATGATACAGCTACATAAACTTTCACTTCCCATATCCCTCAAAAGGTGAGACAAAATGATGAAGGAGGAAAAGCCCAAGATAAAAACCTCAAATCATCATGTGATCAAGACTTGGAAGAAGATTGGAGTGATGTGCTGGCACAGGGTTCTTCACAACGTCTTCCATCAAAGAAAGTGAGGACTTTTGGTTCAAATATCTCAACTAATTGGGCTGAATATTACACTCAGGCTTTTGAAAGGGGATACCTCAGGATTATCTAATATAATTCATCTAGCACCCTGCTTACTGGTATGTGTCAGGCAACAGAATTATTCACAACTCTGGAGGAAGTTTTCATTTTTATCTCATGGAGATCTCTCTGAGTCTCATGTCCAAAAACAAAGGTCTAGTACCATATCTTTCTTAAGAAATCTTCAAAATTCCACTGCCAAAGAAAACCTTGAATCTGTGTTCTTGAAACATCTTTGAAAAGGGTTTCTTGGTTGCACCTGATAGTCTTGAGTACCCTAAATTAAATGTAGTCATGATTCAAACCCAGGCATACTTTCTTGTTTTGATATGTAGTGGGATGGAAAACATGTTGATCTGGTGAGGTGAAAAGTTTGATTGAGGGCAAGTCACAGAAGATTGACAGCAATTTGATCACTTTTTGAGAGCATGAAAATAGTGAAAGGGTCTCAATGTGTGGACCCTGATCATGGGTTGTTGATTTCAAACTGTGCGAAAGGAGTGTGAAGTGGTGAAATGGATTAAATTAGGATCCCGGTATCCCCACCACCCCCCCTTGGTAGCCCCACCACCCCCTCCCTTTCACAGCTAGTGAAAGCCTTACTTACCAGTGACACAAGCTGTGACAATTGTCCAGCCACACTGAAAGGTCCCTGGATTTTGTTTTCTCAAGTTTGCTCACCAAAGATCCTCTTGGCTCAGCGATTCCATCATTCAATTAGAATCAAGTATTGAATATGAATAACTGGATGACTTGAATCAATATTACTCCGACCAATTGAAAAAGACGACCAATTGAAAACCAAGATTGAAGATCAGTGAGTCAGACCAATTCAAAATCGATGTACCAGAACGATCGATTTTTTTAGAGTGTCATCAACTGTGCCAGCTAAAAAGAGCTATCAGAGACAAAGGACAGAAAGTTGTAAACAAAGTTAAAAGAATCCTACTGAAGTAAGAGGCCCGAACTCAAGTGATACATTTGAAGACCCACAGCATGATGCAAATCTTAAAAATCTTCATATGCACGACCAATCCAAGACCAAGGAAATTAGTAACCCAAACTAGTAGTCGCATCAAATTCTCTAGAAGTTGGTATCAAATTTTTTGATTCATGAGGAGGTAGTGAACCAGTAGAAGCTAAATGCTTTTGGGAAGGTTGATTAGCTGATGTGTGCTTTAAAATTGTTTTAAGTGCTATTTATACCGAGCAAACTTGAGAAAACAAAATCCAGGGACCTTTCAGTGTGGCTGGACAATTGTCACAGCTTGTGTCACTGGTAAGTAAGGCTTTCACTAGCTGTGAAAGGGAGGGGGTGGTGGGGCTACCAAGGGGGGGTGGTGGGGATACCGGGATCCTTAAATTAAACTGTAGTTCAGTCTAAATAAAGAACCACTGTTTGTTTGATTTGAAAGTGAATTGGATTGGATTGGATTGGATTGCTTTCTTCTTCACAGCACCAAACATCGAGAAGAGAAGATGCCCATCAACTCAAACTCATCCACTTCGACTGTCTCTACTACTTCTTCAACTTCAACTTCTACCGTACTTCAACATATTCAATCACATCGAGATGTTCCTGTCGAACAACTCTTCACTAAACTAGACATCGTAGGTAAAGGTGCTTATGGTGCAGTTTATAAAGGGTATCTTTTCATTCAATCTACATCCATCAGCTTTCTATTTGATTATATACTGACTGTTTGTTCTTGTGATATCAGGATTCATAATGCAACAGGAACTATACTAGCATTGAAAGTGATCAATTTGGACACAGCAGAAGATGACATCATCGAGATCCAAAGAGAAGTAGCCCTTCTATCACAATTACGTGATTCAGATCGACATAATTGTATTGGATATCATGGATGTTATTTTTATAAAACAGAATTATGGATCGCCATGGATTTTGCTTCTGGAGGATCGATTCGAACGTTATTGAAACCAGGAAAGATTGAAGAAAAGTTTACTCAATTGATCATACGTGAAACTTTGATCGGATTGAATTATTTACATCGACAAGATATTATTCATCGGGATATTAAATCGGCTAACATTCTACTCACTAATTCTCATCGAGTTTTACTTTGTGATTTTGGAATTGCTGCTCCACTTCAATCTACGAATCATAAACGGTCTACATTTATCGGAACTCCTTATTGGATGGCACCTGAAGTGATTGCAGATGGTAGATTATATGATACTAAAGCTGATATTTGGTCACTTGGGATCACTTTGTACGAAATGTTAAATGGGAATCCTCCTTACTCTGATTTGACACCTGCTAAAGTGATTTTAAAGATTCCTAGAAGTCAACCTGCAAAATTAGAAGGTAATCAATTCTCGAATGGGGTTAAGGAATTCTTGGCTGCTTGTTTGATAGATGAACCAAATGATGTAAGTCAACACCTTCAAAGACGCTTTTCAATGGAAGAAGAAGCTCTCAATATTAAAATTAGGATATAAACTGACACCATCATCTTTGTTTGAATATGATTTGATCATGAAGAGACCTACAGCAGATGAATTGATCAAACACAAATGGATCAAATCAATCTCAAAAGCACCTCTGACACCTCTCAAAGACCTTACCAATCGTTATTCACGTTGGATCAATTCAGGCGGTGTACGACAATCTTTAGCAGGAGTGTCTCCAAACGATCTTGGAGCTAGACCTGAATCGATGAATATGGATAAATCAGATTGGGATTTTATGGATGATGCAGAAGCCGATCAAGATTATTCAAATGATTTATCAGAAGGATTAAATTCTACAGAACATGATGAATGGAATACTACCAAAGAGTCATCAACCATCACAGTTCGACCGAATCAAAATTATGTACAACCTTCACGTCAGAATCGAGCTCATCGTTTAATGAAATTATTTGAAGATGAGAATTCGAATAATTATCCTTCACCTATGGGTGGAATCTTTAATGGTTATCAAGGTCCATTTCAACAATCACCTAATCTATCAAATCCTTCACCAAACCAAACTCCAATGATCGGTTTAGGATTTCATATTCCTGGAATGCCAGGTGCTAATAATCATTTGATGTCACCTGGAGATGGAATGATGGATGTCAGTCCACCTACGATTTCGATTCCTTCTTCAGAAGAACTCGATAGCTTTCTCGAACCACCTAATCCGATCCCTAATACCAATCCCAATCGCCCTTTTTCTCCTGCTGGATTAAATCGATCAATCACACCTACACCTAATAACTATCAACGTATGCCGATGGTCAACACAAGTGTGCTATCTGTTAATCGTAATAAGCCACTGGCTACATCTTCTCCTTTACTTACACCAACGATCGGTAGCTTACCTTTTAGCGCACGTGCAGCATCAGACTTTGCTGAATCTCCAGACACTTCATTTGCTCCTTCACCTATACCTGATAAATCTTCAGAATCGAATTTTTCAAATGCTAACGTTTCAACTTCTCCATCTCTTCCGGTGGTCTCAAGTAAAGACTCTTCAGGATCATCTAGTCGGAATCGATCTAATACAGCACCAGTCACTCAAGATGGAACTCCAAGCAATTCGGCTAATAATACACCTATGATGCCTTCTAATCGATCTAATTTTTCTGCTTCTGGAGGTGCTAGTGGTGGAGGTGCTAGTGGTGGAAAACAATTTGGAGGGAATGGATTTAGTTTTGGTGGACCTTCATCTACGTTAAATAATACACCGATGAGCAATACTAGTGTTCATCATAATCTACAACACACTCCATCAGCTTATTTAAACAATCTTCATTCGTCTGAACGTGATAGAGGACTTAAATCATCACAACCTAATCATCATTCGAATTCACTTGTTCATCCTGCTTATCATCATCCGATGCCTCCTTTACCTTTGAGTAATCGATTAAGATCTGGTACTGAAACTTCTTCTTCAAATCTAAATTCGAATACAAATCAAATTATTATTCCAGGATCACCACAACCACCGTTTCCGATCTCAAGTACACCACAATTAAACAAATCACAAACGATGAGTACTTCCATAAATCCCATTTCTACTCCAATAACGACTACTACGACTACTACTACGATGACGAATAGTACCAACAAAAGTATGAATCATAAATGGCCAAATGGAGTGAAGAAACCGATGAAAGAATTAGATTATCATTCATTGATTGGAGTTAAAGAAGTCAAGAGTGAATTGGAAAACACATTGGGAGACTTATCGGAATGGTTAGAGAGTTGTGAGATCGGATTAGGTTTGTTGATTGATGCTATGAAATGAAATGGTTTTGTTATAGATCGGGTTAGGGGTTAGGGGTTTTGATAAGAGAAAGAGAAAGAGAAAGAGAAAGGGGAAGAGAAAGGGGTTTAATGCTATGTATGTGTAATTAATAATATAACTCATGATGATGATGAAGTTCATGATGAAGTTTGGAATGTGTAAAAATTGTATAATTTGTTTTTTTTTGATAATCACATATAAAATATATGTCCTATATATATCATTTTGGATTTAATTTCTGTTTAATTTTTGTAAAATTTAATGATTAGATTGATTTTTTTTTCAGTAAACAAAAACAAACACAAAACAAAATATTCAAATAATGAGAATAATGAGATTGTAATGAATTTATCTTTGTTTTTGATTTTTTTTGGTTAGAGGAAGGGTTTTGAAGAGGTTAATGTTATTGATTGATTATATATCAAGAGGATCATTAGAGTTGGGTTTTTTGCAATGGGCTTTTTTCAATGATGTGTATGTATATGGATTGACAATTTAATGTTTCAGATCAGAATGGTTTTGTTTTGTAAATTCAATATTACAATCTATGTAGGTTCATCTAATGATTTCTTGATGTGAATGAATTGAAGCTAAAGAAACAAAAATAAGGGTATCATCATTAACAACATATATAGTAGAGTGGCCTCTGATGTTAATAATTGGGATCACAAATTTAATCCTTCAAGTCCCTTGAACCGTTGGCATGGGCGTCTGTTACATAAAATCTATAAGTCTCAATAGGCTATAAGACGCAAAAAAACAGTATATAATACAAACTCCATCAGAAACTTTTTAAAGGTTTTCTTGACTGCAGGTGGGAAAACTGGAGGATGAAGACAGTCCCAGACAAAGTGAAATGGGTATTAGGATTTTAAGCAGATTCTGCCCATGAGCATTCTCACTGCTTCTTTGGGGGCTAGGTTTTCATCCCACTACAGCCTGGTGTTCCCCATGGGAGGAGTTTGTGTTCAGTTAGTGTATGTAAAAGTTCATCATGAAGGGTTTTGTCAAGGGGAATTTGGGCCTTGAGGTCACTTCTTTTTTCTCATCTCACTTGATTATCCCACAGCTTTTTCTAAGACTTTCTTCTGGTTTTTAGAATTATGTGCTCTCACTAAATAATTTTGATTTCACTGCTACCAAATTTGAACAAATAAACTCAATTCTTTGAAATATGTCTTGGAACCGAGCAAACTCCTTCTTTGTTCTTGTACTTAGCTTCATGATAGTAGGAGATCTAGGTTCACATCTTTTTGTAGACACAGTTTCATTAGAATGTACTAAATTTTGGCAAAGACTGTCAGCCCTGAGACTGAGTATTAAACCAGAGTACCAACGGGCAACATATCATAATAAAAACCTTAAAAATAAAGGCTCAGTTTTGAGAGTCAAGTTACATATGATTTAGCATATGTAACATGTGCAGTACTTACATCAAAGAGTGTGACCATATATGTACAAATTTAATGCAAACCAAAGCTACATATATTTCATGGCAGGAACACATATGTAACAAGTGAAATATACTCATAACCCAATGGTATAGGGCTGTGGCCCGGACCTGCGAGCTCAGGGCCAGCCTCACGACCAGACCCGGACCTGATGTGACCCAATGGCTTCCAAAAACAGCTCGGCTCACTCAGGGCAGGGCCAGAAGTCGAGCCCAGAGGCTTGGCAGGGGCAATGGGTGATGATCAGCTGGCAGGTAAGTTGTATGTCACCTGTTTTTTCATTCGAACATTGTTTTTTGATAGGCTTAGTCACCAGAAAAGCAGTGGTGACCCGGTCGGGTCGGGCACCCGAGATGCCCGCAGGGCCTTTCGGAGCATTGCCAGGCTAGGTCTCGTGGCCCCGGGCCCGGCCATGTGGACCATTGAGATGTGGTCGGGCAAAGCCGGTCGGTCAGGGTCGGGCCCGGGCCACAGCCCTACAATGGTAGCTGTGTTACTGTAATTAACCTAACCACAGAACCACAATTTGTGCACAGTTGTAGTCCTAAGAGCACCCGCAATTGTCGGGTTAAGTCGGGGGAATAGCCAACTTTTTAACCTAAAGCTTACAGGTTTCCCGCAACGGTCAATCTGTAACCAATCATTAGTTAACTTTTTGTCAAAAAATCTCTAGGCTGGGTCAAAGTTATCCAAGCCTAGAGATTTTCTTTAGCTAACTCCGTGCCCTCGCAAACCCAACCCCGCACCCATCCGCTCTATCCTTCGGCACGGTGAATCACTCTGATTCGGATCAACCTCGTCACCAACCTCAACCTCAACCTCATCACCAATCTCAACCTCATTGATTACCAGTCCCAACAACCCAAATGGATCAACCATCAGATGCACAACCCCCTACCACCTCGAAGAAGCGTGGTGACAACTTTGTAGCAGCAGAGGATGAGCAGCTGGCGATCTCTTGGGTTGCTATCAGTCAAATTTGCAAACAATCAAACTGGAAGTGATTTCTACAATAGAGTGACCAAGCACTTCAAGGCTGCATGTACTATACATAATCGTTCTTGTGATCAGCTTAGAAACCGGTAAGTAGATATGATACAAATGTTTGATAAACTGAATCTGATGATTCATCATAGGTGGAAGTCGATTAATACATCAACACTGAAGTTTTCTGGAATTTACGCTTCAATACAACGCTGATTACATGGACATTGCTAAGAAGGAATATCAAAATCAAACAAAGGGCCAGCAATTCAGAAAGGGCCAGCAATTCAGAGACGAGGTCCCTTGGCAGATCCTTTGATACGCTCCCAGATGGCTCGCAGTCGCCAATCCAGCCATCAACATCCCCATTAGTTCTACCAGCGGGTCTGGTGTTAGCCCACCTTATATTCCTCAATCAACTCCTCCTCCATCTAGTGATATGAATGAACGACCTGTTGGCCAAAAGAAAAACAAACGTCAACGTGAAGAACGTGAAACCAAGGTTGAACGCACCAAGGAACTCAAGCGTGCTACCGACATTCAGGAACGAGAAGCAGCAGTTATGGAGAAAGGTCACGATCTTGCCGAACGCGCTCTCAAACTTGAGGAAGAAGCCAAGCACCTTAACACCTTGATGACTTCAGCTGATTCATGTCCGGATGAAAAATCAAGAGAGATTCTCAAGTTGATGAAAGCGAGGTTATTGAAAAAATACAGAGACGAGTCAGAAAACTTGGAAGATACTGTCAACTAAATCATGTACTCAGTTTTATTTATTTTAAAGAATCAGTTTGTTTTCCAACTAAATCATGTACTCAGTTTTATTTCTTTTAAAGAATCAGTTTGTTTTCTATTCAAGACTGGGTTTGTTTTTATTGAAAGAATCAGTTTGTTGTTTGTTTTCTTGTCAAGACTCGGTTTGTTTTTATTCAAAGAATCAGTTGCTTTTATTTTCAAGACTCGTATTGAAATCTTCACAAGATTATAATTGATCAATAACAACAATCGGTTTTGAAAAAGAGCGGAGAAAGTGAAGTGATTGGAAAAAAGGCTTTGAAAAATATTGGAGAAAGTGAAATGTTTGAAAAACAATATAAAATTTCCTTTGATGACTAAATTCCACCTGTGCCTCTCCTCATCCACAACGAGATTTTTAGATCTTCTAATAATTGAAAGTGTAGATTTCTGTTCCTTAGCTCAGCATTGGAATTATGGTAGCGAGCAAGTGTATACCCAATCTGAGGATCCAGTCGATTCGGATGTACCTCAACACCATGTTCTGTTCGATAATCAATAACAATTTGGTCTTTTTCACCTCGGTCTTCTACTACCATGTTGTGTAGTATGATACAACATAAAATGACATTGGTCATGTCCGTTAAACCCCAAAGGCGACATGGTGCTACCAGGATATGCCAGTGTGCCTGGAGAACACCAAAAGTACACTTGATGTCCTTTTGGACAGATTCTTGATGCTTTGAAAAATAGCTGCTGGCTTCATCAGCAGGCCGATGGATCGATTTGACGAGGACTGGCCATGAGGGATAAATCCCATCGGCCAGGTAGTAACCTCGAGTGTATTCATGCCCGTTGATCTTGAAATGGACTTCGTCTTTGGTGCCTTTTGAAGTTCATATAAAGATTACAATCAGTTATTTGGGTTTAAAGGTCCATATAAAACATTACACTGACCGTTGATGAAGTTGTCAAAAAGCGGGCTGTTTTGTAAGACGTTGACACTGCAAGAAAGATAATATTTTCTGGGCAGAAAATTAAATTATTGATACACAAAAATATTAAGAGGCCAGGAGGAGAGCAAAAAATGAATAAAAATATGCATCTTGTTCCCTGCGTTGAGAACTTCACTCTGCATATTTTTCCGTATTTTTACAGTCCATATTGATAAGTGTACTAACAATAAACCTTCACAATCATCCAATTACAACCTGTAACAAGCACTGAAATTTGGCTCATTAGTATTTAGAGAAACGTTTGATTTATGAAAATACTCATAACTTTTTCAATTCCGGTCCAAAACGCTCGATTTTAGGCGCATTGGTAAGCTGGAATTGTCCTCCAAATAGTTCATAATAGGACCACACAGCATGCTGGTCTGCTAAAAAAGATATCATATTTTTTATACATTTGTACATACAGATCCATAGAATGATTGTCATACTAGCTACATAGTTTTTGATCTTATGAACGTTTGAGAGGAAGAGTTCAGCTTTCTAATGCACTTAAAATTGAGTGTTTTGAGGCAGATTTGACAAAGCTATAGGTGTTTTCAGAAATCAAAAGTTCCTCTAAACACTAATGAGTCAAATTTCAGTGCTTGTTACAGGTTGTAATTGGATGATTATGAAGGTTTATTGTTAGTACACTTACCAATACGGACTGTAAAAATATGGAAGAATATGGAGAGTGAAGCTCTCACCGCAGGGAACAAGATGCATATTTTTATTTATTTTTTGCCCTTCTCCTGGCCTCTCAATATTTTTGTGTATCAATAATTTAATTTTCTGCCCAGAAAATATTATCTTTCGTGTAGTGTGATGTCGTTGAGAGCACCTGGTGTGCCAAAGAACGTGTGCCATATATGCAGACTCTGTGAGGCCACTGCCTCAAGAACTACCGAAGTATCTTTTTCTTTTCCTTTGAATTGACCAGCCCATGCTTGAGGGCAATTTTTCCAAAGCCAGTGCATACCATCTATGCTACCTTTACATCCAGGAAACCCTCGACGCTCGTTCTCCTTCAGTATAGTCTCAAGTTCAGCAGAGTTTGGGGGCCTGAGGTACTCTTTTCCATATATTTGTATTATATCTTGTACAAAGGTCTTCATACTTTGGAGAGCAGTGCTTTCCCCAATCTTTAAGTATTCATCAACAGCATCAGCCGAAATCCCGTAGGCTAGCTGTTGTATTGCTGCCGTCATCTTCTGAAATGTTGAAAGACCTAGTTTTTTGCAACAATCCTATGTAGAATACAAATTGACTCAGCATCATCTTGACCAATATTGAAACTATGAAGGTAAATAACATACTCGGCGTTGTATCCAGTAGATATTATGGTTCTGCAGATCCGTAGCAATCTTCCCAAAGAGCTCAGGACTCATTCGAAACCTCCTTTCAAAATAAGCACGAGGATACAGAGGTGATTCTACAAAGTAGTCTTTTTGTAGACACTGGTCAGCAGTGATCCGGTCACGCTCAATCATCGTTCGTGTTCTTGGTTTGTCGTCTATTTCTGGTTGATGTAATAAAGATAATAGCATCTGGTCATATTCTTCATCTTCATCTTCATCGATGAGCCTTGAGATTCGTTGAATGATTTCTCTCGAATTCATGTTGCATATATGTAAAACACGGTTTTTGCAGGCAAAGAGGCGCAAGGGATGAAGAAAGTTTAGCTCTAGTCTAGAGCCAAACGACTGTGGAACCAGGTGTCAATGCGTGGTTCAACTCTTACCTAATCCACTTTTAACGCCAACGACTGTGGGAAATGGCATTGGATTAGTTGACCCCGGCTAAAAATCTTTAACTTAGGGTTAGCTAACTACTTTTTAACGCAAACGATTGCGGGTGCTCTAAGATTTCCAAGGTTCAGACTATACAAACATTGAGAACCGTCATTATGACATTATCATTCAACAACTACCCAACTTTGCTTTTATTCATCTTCTTAGAACCTTTAAACTTTGCTTATCAATTACCAAGCTTTGAAGGCCTGATTCTACAAACCTTGAAACTCAAACCGTGTGTCTTGTTGCTTACTCTATGTGCCCATTCAACTTTGTTTCTGATTAGACTCCATAATCAGTGATTCCTGTAATATTCCTTTGGTGGAATTACTTGTAAGGGAGTAATCCTTGAGTACTGATTATATCATATTTGGCATTAATCTGATATAAGAAACTATAAATCTATGGGGAAAATTCTATTAGTCAGAGTGTAAAGTTCCTGGTGTTATAATAGACTTTAACACCACCTTCTTTGACCTGGCTTTGAATAATAAGAGGATCAAATTACAATTGAGAACTGTGCCTCAGTTGCTCTCATTTTTAATTATTATTGTAAAGACAATCATTAACCCAAAATATCTGCGCTAAAGCCTTTGGTTAAAGTTCCACTAACTGGAGTCTTTACTTGTTTATTCCAAGTGAAGCTCTTACACCCAAGTCTCTACCTGTTCATACTTGTAGATATTGTTTCTACACACCTTTAGTAGAAGTGATCAGACCTTGTACACGTAGTCACGGAAAAGCTACGGATTTTTTATTTTTTTTTTAAAAAAAAAGTCAATTTTTGTTTTACAAACCTCATCATAAGTTTTAATGTACATATATCATACCTAATAAAAATGGACATCATGAAGAATAAACATGCTGTCTAATTGATGATGTAGAGACAGAGACCCACGGTAAAGAGTTGAAAATATTTACCTGGTCAATCACCAATGGGTGGATCCGCCCTTGGCTGTGATGATGGCTTGAATTTGCTTGGGCATCAAGGCAGCTAGACGTTCCAATCTCTCAGTAGGTACACTCTCCTATGACTTCAACACATTGGCCTTCAAGGAATCCAGATCCTTGATCGGATGTTTGGTTGAGATATCAGATTTCATGAGGGACCAAAGGTTCTTGATTGGGTTCAGATTGGGTGACTGCGCTGACCATTTTAACTCAACTATTCCATCTTTCTCACACCATTTGGAAGAAAGTTTAGAGTGATGGACTGGAGCTCCATACTCCATCAAAATGTGATCTTTGGTATTGCTTGACTTGTGCAAAAAGGGTTCTAACAATTTTTCATACACTTGCTCGATAAAGTTGTCTGAGTTTTGAAAACCAGGCTCCATGATGACAAGCTTGAGCTTGAGCTTGTGTCCAGGAATGAAACCACCCCAGACCATCACTGAACTACGGCCCAACTTGAAAGAGGGTGCCAAGCAGGATGCCTCATACTTTTCTGTCACTTTTTGCCAAACTCAAACTTTGTGATAAGGCTTCCCAATTTCAAAGGTTGATTCATCCGTCCAGATGACTCGGTTACAATCATCCACTGTCCATGCCACATGATGTTTTGCAAACTCAAGATGTGCAGCTTTATGTTTAGCATTCCAATACAGATTGACTATTGCCACTCTTGAGTTGTAACCAAGTGATTTCAGAGCCAGCCGGATTGTAGTAGCACTAGCTTTTGTCACCAATTCCTGGACCAACTCACGCATGGGATCCCGGCAAGTTTTTTGACATCACACTCAAGATGTCAGAGATTGCAATTGGTCAACAGAGATGGTCAACCTGTAGGTTTTTGATGCTTAGCTGAACCTTTGATCTTGAATCTAGCAATGACAGATTGGACTGTTGTGACTGGGCATCCAAGGGCATTTCTGATATCAATGTTCCTCATCTTTGCTAGGTGCATTCCGGCCATCCAGTTTTTGATATCAGATGCTAAGGGCTTCATATCAAAAATTGGAGAAGTTATGGATTACGTGTTTGACCACAAGATGGGTCAACAGCAAAAATTGAAATCTCACAAAACCCAAATTGAAAATTAAAACCATAGCTTTTACAACACTATGTGTACAACCGTTTTATTGACTCTACTAGCCTAACAGACGCTATTAGGCTCACAGATACCACCAGAATGGAATTCACATACACATTGTCAGTCTAACATTTTCCTTTTGATCCTTTAGTTTTTTTTTTCAAATCCCCATTGTGTTTATCATTTTTCAAAAGAACAAAACTTGTAAACTGGCCCAATGCTTTAAATACTTTTCCTTTTAACTATGTATGTACACAATTCATGTGCAAAGGGTGTGGTGTGTTAAACCCTCCTGGAGGTCCGCTGTACTATTCCTGTGATTCATGCAAAAGGGGTGACAACAAAACGCCTAGTACAAAAACAATTTTTTGATTTTTGAATCATTTGATTGATGAATGATAAAAAAACTGATGATTTTTGTTTGTTCAAACCTTATTGCAGCTACAAATGATTGGATTAATCCACTAGGAAGACCATTGAGCACAACAGGATCATTCACTTGTGATGGAGGAATGAATCTAGATGATCATCTTAACCTAGACAAACCAAAGGCTTTCCAAGAAAGATCTATTTGTTGAGTCATTTTACAATCTTTTATTAATTTTCTACATCCTCAGAAAAAGATTACTCAACTTTCATAGTAATATTTTTGTGTATCTTGAGATTACACTTGAAATGTCTAAAAGTGCTTGAAATGACCTTTAGAAATATGCTGTTATACTGATTTGTTGAATACTATGAGTTTTAATTTTTTGAATGGTTTTTAAACAAATAGTTTGCTGGCAGTCAAACCCATCAAATACCCCAGAGTGTTATTATTGCAAGAATCAACAATTGAACCCTCACTGCCAGCAAGAGTGCAACTATACTATAGCTGTATTGGTATAGATGAGTATAGTAACAGGTTGTGGTACTATACTGGCAGTGAGTATAGTATTGGTACTTTGTACTATACTGCTAAACTCAACAAAGTCCTACGCTCGCGCATCCTTGCGAGGCGTCAAGCAAGGGACTTACGTCAAATGTGTACGTTCCATAACCTCAGAGATTTGGGTTTGGCAGGGAGCTTGCTTCAAGTCCTTATAGCTTTTTCCACACCAAGGATTTGGATATAGTCCAAGGAGAGAACTTGTGCAAGAAGGGATTAACTTCCTCAAAAATTGTAGTCTCAGCGCAAGATACTGTTGGAGCATACAGTGACCTATATATCAAATATAAAAGAAATCAATAGAGTGAAACAAATAAAACACAAAAGTGAATAAATGAATATGAGTGAAAAACATAAAACATAAAATTAAGAGTTCTTCCTTGGGAAGATGGATGTGTGATGTTCTTTGATCAGCCTCAAGTTTGTAATGGTTCATGAACCACTTCATCACCTGGTAGTGAAGCATATCTTTCTCGGTGTTGATGGACATGAGCATCTCTGACATCTCTTGTTGATTTGAAATAATTGGAATCAGCAAGAGCATGTTGTGAGTCCGAACTCGGGGTGATCATTCCAGGCATGGGCCTTGCTGGTGTGATCACTCAGGATGATTGACAAGGGGGAGCCAAAGTCTTGTTGGTATCGTATCCAGATGCTACAAAGGAATCTAAAGTAGGTTGCTTGTTCAACATCTTGGTATATAGGTCTAAAAGCTTGGAAGAAGGGTGTGAGAAAGGTGTTCAAGAAGGATAAGGATGTGATGAATTTAAGATGAAAGTTGATTTTGATTGATGATAATTGATGTTAACAAAAAAATTGGAGTAAATATAACGGAAGGAAAGACTTGTCAAAAACTATAATATACTGTAGTTTGTGGTTTGAGTGATCAATCAAAAAAGGGTGTTGCTTACCTTCATACCTCAAAATCAGTGTGTTTGCACTATGGGGTCAAAAAATTGACAACCAGAACAATCACCACTTGGATTGTTGATGAGGCTTTGAGATCAGACAGGTGGACAGGAAAAGGTGGTGATAGATCTTCCATCAAGGCAATTTTGAGGAAATCAGATTTCAAAAAGGCGGTAGATTGATCAGATGGTGTGGTACTGTGATATGAAGAGTGTGGAGGAGGCTGGTACAAAGATAGCGGAAATGGTGGCTGACCTGGCTCCGGTAGCTGGGGGTGTAGTGGACCCAAGTCTGACCCTAAAATCAAAGCATTTTTGCTACCTGGGTAGTTATGCGGCAGCGCTGCGCGCTGCATGTTTTTGTTTACGCTGTGTACCAGGCTTGCTTCAAGCAGATGATGCCCCAGATAAGGAGGTTGATCTTGATCCCAAGGAGGCTCTGATATGGTGGAATATAAGTTTGATTCCTTATTTGATTTAATCCTGGTCTAATGTTCTTATATGGCTATTTCATGATCAGATGAATAAGTCTTGATATCCGGTACTCACAAGTTTGGCACACAATTATCTTGCTACAAGTGCTACTTCCTGCCCTGTTGAATGAAGTTTTTCAACTGCAGCTGATGTCTGTGACCGCAATCAAGGGAGAAACAATGGCTCTATGTTTGGCGGAGGAGGAAGCTGCAAGAAATCATAAGTAAATTATGTAGTGGTGCTGTGTTTGTTTTTGTCAGAGCTGACTTCAAGAAAGGATTGAATTCTTAGTTTTCATTTTGTTTAAATTGTGTAATCATAAGTTGTAAACTACCAGACAAAGAATTCAACCCAATGAGTAAAGAAACCAATGATGCACTATAAATAGTCAAATATACACCAATACATCATACACATATGTTTGATCTTTTGAGCAATTTCTTGGCAAAGCCAAAATTGAACCAGTGAATTGCACCAGCAGTGATTTGGTTGGTTCTTTGAATAATTTGAATCATTCACGGTAAAAAACAACCATCCAATACATTACTGTCCAGTCAATGCAATGATACAAAAAATAATGAAAAATGAAAGAATGAAGGACAAAATAAGGTAGTATACACAGTATAGTGAAGTATGGTTGAAATATACTATACCCAGTACTTGGTATAGTATAGTTGAAATATACTATACCCAGTATAGTCAAGTATAGTATAGTATAGTATAGTATAGTTGCACCCTTGCTGCTGGCAAAGATACCTCAGATTGTAAAGTCTGAGGTATCCTTGGGTATACATTGCCTTGGATGTCAAGGATGTAGTCCAAAGTAAACAGGGGTGATTTAACACAGATCCTATGATTTCTTTTGTTTCTTTTTTCCTTGGATATCTTTTTTTTCTTGTCAACTTTCTCTGTTGGAAGGATTTCATCTTGTATGTACAATAGTCATCATCAATGTCATTATATACTACATGTGTTTCATTCAAGATACTGTTTAATGGTGCAAAGAATCATCAATGTGAACCAATGAAAGTTCATAGAATCAAAACCTAATGAAAATTGAAAAGATAAAAAAACTCTCAGAAATGAATTTGGTCTTTGCTTTACAACAATGATCAAGTATAAATAATAATCTTTGAAAGGTTTCATCTTTTTTGATTGATTGATTAATTGAAACAACAAAACCTGATTATATATAGGACTCGGAGATTATAAGAATAAGTAAAAGCATCGTGAAAAATATAATCAAGAAGTGTAAAGTAAAGTATAAAATTACATTTTCTTTTGATGGTTTTTATTCAAATAAGAATCCATTTGAACAAAACTGAAAACTTCTCAAAACTTGAAAGATTATCCCACCTTTAAACCAAAATCCATCACAACAAACCAATAGTTTTGATAAATTGTTGAATAAAGGTGATTAAGACGAAGGTCCAGATACAGGCGAAAGTTCAGAAGTCAAAGCAGCAGTAGAAGGACCCGATGATACAGTTGTAGCACCACCCGCTCCTTCCATTAATTCTGACATACTCGTTTCAAGCGAATCGATCCGTTTTCCTAGAAGGTCCACTTCAAAAAAGAAAAGAAAAATCAAATCAAAACAAAACTGATTAGTGTTTTTTCATTTCTTCTTCTGTTGAATAGCTTTGATTTGAGACGAGGTAAAAAGGGATAACAAAGCCGGCTTACGTCTGTCTAAGACGTCTACTTCTATTCTTGAAAATTTGGTTTCAAGTTTAGATAAAACACTATCAACCTATACATTCATACCCAAATCCACATTCCATTCCAAAAAGAAACCAAGAATCAATGAATCAATTCAAAATTAAATGAAATCGAGATGATTATTGATTTTTTTAGTTTGAATTTACCCAACCGATCAATTCAAGAGGACTAGAGATTTGATTTGGATCGATTTCAGTTTCAATATTTAAATTTTTAGATTGAGATTGATTTGGGTTGATTGAAGTAGATTGAGTAGGATTGTTTGGTAAGTTGGATGAAGTTGGATTTGAAGTTTGTAAGTTTGGTGTATTTGATGATGAAGATGATGAAACTAATGGTAATGTACTACTGGGTAATGGTGCCATTTTCTTTGCTTTTCTTTGTTGATAGTCGATTTGTTAATAAGGTGATGATTGTTTGAGTTGGTGTTGTTTGGAAATTGGTCGATCGAGTTGGAGGTACATTACATCAAGACGGATCGGTAACTCGTCGGGCTACTCGTAGTTCGGATACTTCTTCAAGGGCGTTTGCTGAGCAACGTTTCTTTATTAACTCTTTCAGCTCTCAAACGTGATTCAAACTTCAAAGGATAGAAGCAAAAGATTGTGAATCATGAAGTTGAACATCAATAAATATGATACAAAAATATTCCAAAGTCGGCAAAACCTCATCTCATTTGCCAACATGAAACTGAAAATTGGTTCAAGGTCTCACCCACAATTTACAAAGTTCAAACAGAGCTTTTGAGCACTGGTTTTCTATGACGCATACAGCCTAACACAGCCTGATATAAAGGCTTGAGAGCGTGTAGGAGTGTGCTGAGTATGTACATACATAAATATCTGGGTTGCGATTGGGTCTGATGTCATTTATGATGATGATCATGTCATAATAATCAAAGCCCCTTGTTCTTTGTGACCCCTTTCGACTCGAGGCGGTGTATGATGAACCCGTGAAGTCCGCCGTCCCGATGCACATTACTGAATGAGATCACGAGCTGCATGAATTGATAGCTGTTATAAATTCGGTACATCTTTTAAATCCAACGACTTCATATCATAATTCTTTGTCCTGTTTTTCCCTTTCATCCCTTACATAGAACTTCACACTTCAACGAATATCTCGTTAATTTTCATTTCAACCACCAAATTATGACATCATATATCGCGAAGAAAGTTGGTCATTCATTCTTAGCTTCACATGTAGCTGGTCTTGAACCTAGAGATCCTCAATACGAAATCACAACCGATCCTAATACTGGTCAACAAACTCGTAAGAAACGTGATGTACCACCTGGCCTTTCAAAGAAAGAAGAAAAGATCCTCGTAAGTAATTTCGATTGATTTCTTAAAGTTTTTGATTTGTTCATTGAACCCTTGGTGTCTTCTTTTGGGACGTTTTTTCTATTGGGTTTCTTTTGGTTAGCGTAAAGTAAGGAAACGCGCTCATCGTTTAGATAAAGGATTCTCCTTGTGCGGCTTTCGATTTGGTTGGACTGCTATCATTGGTATGTATAAGATCACTTTCATATCTAAACACTCATTCCAAAATAAATGATTGAAGTACTGACTGAAGTTTTTATGATGTTCGGTTCAAACTTTGGGTTTGCTCTAGGTCTGATTCCTGTCTTGGGAGATGTGGTGGATGCTTCGCTGTCTTACTTTCTGGTGATTCGTCCAGCTCGGAAGTGTGACTTACCTATGCTGTTGGTAGAACGAATGTTACTTAGTTTGAGTTCTTTTCTCTCGATCTCTATCTAAACACATACGAAGCTCTACGACCATAGCTGACGAGTTTTTGGTTTGATCAACTCTTCGAATCTAGATCAAGCTGTTTCAACAAGTATTGGACTTGTACCTTTTGCTGGAGATATCTTAATGGCGTAAGTAGATATCCAATTCACCATTCCCTTCATCAATCAAGATTCTTGAAAACTCATCCTACTTCAACTCTTTTCAGTGTATGGAAAGTAAACTCGAGAAACGCAGCACTATTAGAAGACTTTTTGATTGCTAGAGGAAAGGCCAACTTGGAAGAACAAGCCAATGGTACAGCAAGTCATCCAGTTGCTAAAGTTAGCAAAAAACAAACATCAAAATTAGTTGAGAATAGTAAGAAATCAGGATACATAGATGGTAAAACTGGAGCAAAAGCAAGTGATTTGAATGGAAATGATGATGTTCAGACAGGTCTTGTTGATCAAACTGGACCTTCAACTTCAACTTCGGCTAGTACTACTGGAGTCAAGAAGGTATCACCTACTGGTGAATTGAATTCTTCTTCAAAGGATCAAAGCCCTTCACGTTCTCGTTGGTGGTTTTCTAAAAAGAAAGAAACCAAACTTTCCACTGATTGAAAGTTGATTTGATCATTTTCCATTGTCTTTTTTTCATCTTCATATCCTTTTCAGTTTTATTATGAGGATGCATCATTAATTTATTATACTACAATGTAAAAGGAGTTTCCTATTCTTAGCTGATATTTAATTGTCTTAATCTCTCAAATCCTGCAAACTTTTCTTTTCAAAGTCGTCTTTCAACACAAATTCAATGTGATGGGTATGGGACAGATCCGTCCAAAAGCATATGGTTTTGTTCATAATGATAAGCCTTCTTACTCACTCAGAGTCTCAGACTGCTTATGACCTTCATATTTACGGTTTGGTATAATGGTTCAAGTTCCTTTAAGTTTCAGTCTGTCACACTTTCAGAGAACAAGATTGACTTTTTCAATCTGATGGGTGAGTCATGTGGCTTAAATGGATTCCATCATACTCTCTAGCGGTAGTTAGGAGTTTCCAATTGAGGTTTATGTGTAAGCATGTCGTCATCTGTTGATAACCTGGTGCTGTGAAAAGATTTCAAGAGCTCTATAGATTGTTAGGCTTTGAGTCTTACGTAATGAATGAGCTTTCAAGTCTTATAAATCATCTTTGGTGGAAGTTGTCATTGATTGAATTAGTCCGTATCAATGCATATATCTATGATGTCATTTTGGTTGGTAAAGAGGATGAAAGGAAAAGAAGTGATTTGGTTCTTGAGTGTGTATGATCTGTTTACTCTCTACACTCATCATGTCTCTTTTCTTTCTTGAATGAATTTATATCATATCATCAAAATTTCTGTTTTGCTTCTGATGTCAAAAGTGATAAAGACCAATTCCCTCGCAAAGTCAACAGTCAACATCAATTTTTTGTTGATCAGGAAACCCAAAAACAGCCAGATTCATTCCATTCCTCCATCTTGGCCGGAACAACCGAAAGATTGACGCACTCTTCACTGTCAGCCTGTGCTATGCTAAATCTCCAGTACCAGCCTCACAAACAAATTCAATTTTTTGTTACAAGAACGGCATTTGCGGGATGGAGGCTAAATTGACTAACAGTCACATTGGTTATCCATCTGGAAGGATAACTTTCTTGCTCGAGAAGTGTTAAAGTGATGAACCAGGATGAACCCGGTTTTCGATTGTTATTTCTGGTCAGGGTGAAAATTGACATGAGCGACTCAAGTGCACTGGTGGACGTGAAAGAAATTCTAATGGTACTTGGTCAGTGCGATACGTGATCTTTTCTGAAACACTGCTAATCTGTTTGATGATTTCAGATTCGAGTGATTTCAGTCAAAATGCTGAGCTTTTTCAGTCTGTGATGAGAGTTTGTGATTGAAAAGGCTACCAACTTTGTTCGGCCGTGGCGAAAAGTGACCTAGTCCCATGGCAATGTCGATGACCGAGCCTCCATCACGTATAAATTTCGGCTCAAGGTCATTGCACTCCTCCATCTCGGCCGGAACGCTAGGAAGAACGACGTGCTTGTCAGTCTGTGCTTTTGATTTGTGGGTTGGTGTTGACTTGAACAACGGTTGCATTCGATATCAACCTGGGGTGTATAAAACTACCATATCTCTGCTGCTCAGCGCGCGTGAAACTGATGAGCCCGGGTTGTGATCATGGTTTCTGGTCAAGATGGAAATTTTCATCAGGGGCTCAAGTGCACTGGTGGATGTGAAAGAAACCCAAGGCTTACTTGGTCAGTGCGATACGTGACCTTTTATGAGACACTGCTAATGTGATATGTTTGATGATTTCAGATTTCAGTGATTTCAGTCGAATTGCG